>NC_138548.1:342392566-342529315 GCF_964273705.1 Natrix helvetica
TCACTGCTTATTTCCCTCCATGTGGATGTGGTACCATTAAGGACTACTCATTGAATATGCCAGCCAGTTACAAATCCATCTGCTGGTGATGCTGTGAGAAGAAGAAGGAAGAGGAGGGAGAAAGGGAGGAGGAGAAAGAAGGGGAGGAAGAGGAGAAGGAGAAGAAGGAGGAGGAGGAGAAGGGAGAGGAGGGGGAGAGGAGGAAAAGAAGAAGACTTTGAAGCTTCCCAACTCCAAAGACTGAGCAGCTGAACAAATACAAAAAAATAAAATGCACACTAAAAACCAAAAGGCAGCAACATCTGGAGGAAGCAGCGATGCTGTATTTGCAATTCTTTCTCTATACCAGTAAAGATAAAAACAGATGAAGAGGCTCCCCAACTAACCCCAATCACCTCAGCTTGTTTTAGATACTTTTTAAGGACCTCTGTGGGGGATGTCGTTCAACTGGCACTGTTTAATTGACAAGACCAGAAGTGAACCAATTAAGGCAAAAAATCCTCTAGGGTAGGACGACCCGTGATCAGTGGATTACATGCAGCCTCTAAATCATTTTTGCTGAAGATCACGACCACCACACAGCCTCCAGGATCAGCTACCAATTTACAGAAGTACTATTATTATTTTTGGTTTTTTGCTAAGCTGAGCTGTCTTTTAAGCCATCTGTTTTTAAGGTTGATTTCTTCGTCATTGTCCTCAGTATTATTTATTGCACATCTTACTACATTATGCTGTTATGATGTATTTGCAAAACGACTATGTTGCTTAGTGTATGTTGACAAAATAATGAGATACAGCCTCTATCGGTGAAACAGTGCCCAGGAGGGTGGTACAGATGGAAGGTGGCACTGCCCTGGGAGTCTTTTGTTCTTTGATAAAGTTCAGCTGTCACTTGGCCAGGCCTCGGATTCCTAAGTGGTCAACTACTCATTTCAAGGGTAAGCTTTTCTCATTTGGAAAACGACACTCAAGATGAGTAACTACCATTTAGAATTTGATGAGCTATTAATAGAACGGCAAATAAAAAACTTCCTGTTCACTTGGTGCCTAGTAATGTATCACTGAGAGACGTGAGGACTCATACCTTATATTTCACAACGCGGACAATATTCGGTGTAACTGTGAACGATAGAAAAAGAAGCGAGCAATGGGGGCTGTAACAGTCGTAAATTCTTTTTTCCAGTGCTGCGTTTGAACTTTGAATTGTCACGAAACCAGGGGTGTCAAACTCAAGGCCAGGGGGATGGATCCGGCCCACAAGGTGCTGAGATGTGGCCCGCGGCCCGCCTGGAAACAGCAAAGGAGCAACCCGCTAACCACACTCCTCCCGAGCTTCATTTTCACTGGCAGAGGGTTGCAGTGAGGCTGTCACAGCTGAAAACAGACCTTGGGAGCCCGTTTTCGTGGGCAGAGCATTTGGGCCACCACAGACGCCCCTGACATAAGTGACGTAGATCTGGCCACGCCTACCGAAGTCAAACACAATCCTGATACGGCCCTCAATGAAATTGAGTTTGACACACCCCTGCACTAAACGAACGGTTGTAAATCAAGGTATACCTGTATTTTAACTCACGTATCTGTCCATTTTCACAGGGCTGTGTAGTAGTGGTGGGTTGCCTTTTTTTTTTACTACCAGTCCTGCACGTGCTCACACATGCGCGCAACGCTTCTGTGCATGCGCAGAAACGTCCGGGAGGGTGGGCAGAGCTTCCCGCCACCGCTACTACCGGTTCGCCCAATCCGGGCCAAACCAGGAGCAAGCTACTTCTGGTGTGTGGTCTCTCTGAGCAAAAGAGGAGGTTATTCCAGCATAGGGAAGAAATGCTTCAAACATTTAACATCTGAAGAAACCTGTGTGTGTATGAGTGTGTGTGTGTGTGTGTGTGTGTGTGTGTGTGTGTGTGTATCCCCAGTGGTGGGATTCAGCCAGTTCGCACCACTTTGGGAGAACTGGTTGTTAAATTATTTGAATCCCACCACTGTATAGACCGGTATATATAGTATACACTGTTGGTCTTTAAGTTTGCCATCTCATTCAGCACGGCAGGCCAGGCTGGCTGAGCCTTTGAGGAGCTACATCTGGTGAACAGCATCTAAGGAGGACCAAGCTACAAAGACGTACAGTCTTCCTTCCCTAACGTAACAGCAGGAAATCTAAATTTAGCCCCTGGGTATATCCAAAATATACCCAAGAATCTAAAAATGTTTGTTCTCACTCCTGGGATTTCTTGTTACTCTTATTAAAAGCTTGAGAAGGCAATTCAGACATAGGACCAACTGTATCAGCGAGAAAAGGCCTTGCTTCTCGCGGGAAGCTCAAGCAAAAGGAATCATTTTCTTTAACTGCTGGTGGATTCCAGATGTGCTGGATCCCAGTAGAAATCCCCAAACTGTACCCTAATGTCTTTCTCAAGCAGGCGGATCATAAATACTGTACAAAGTTGAGTGCACAATCAATCCACATTAATTCTTTGCACTTCTGCTCAAAGCTGAAGTGTGCAGCTCTTTTTAGCCTATGAAGTGCCACATCCTTGCCTTTGAGCATGGTGAATCCTATTCCTGAATTCTGTTGCATTTCAGCAGCACGTTTGGTGTGTGTGTATGTGTTTTTAATACAATAGCAGAGTTGAAAGGGATCTTGGAGGTCTTCTAATCCAACCCCCTGCTTAGGCAGGAAACCCTATACCACTTCAGACAAATGGCTATCCAACATCTTCTGAAAGACTTCCAGTGTTGGGGGCATTCACAACTTCTGGAGGCAAGCTGTTCCACTGATTAATTGTTCTAACTGTCAGGAAGTTTCTCCTCAGTTCTAAGTTGCTTCTCTCCTTGATTAGTTTCCAGCCATTGCTTCTTGTTCTACCCTCAGGTGCCTTGGAAAATAGTTTGACTCCCTCTTCTTTGTGGCAACCCCTGAGATATTGGAAGACTGCTATCATGTCTCCCCTAGTCCTTCATTTCATTAAACTAGACATACCCAGTTCCTGCAACGTTCCTCATATGTTTTCGTCTCCAGTCTCTTAATCATCTTTGTTGCTCTTCTCTGCGAGACTCTTTCTGGAGTCTCAACGTTTGTGTGCACCCATGCGAGAAAAGCACAACCGAAGTCTCACCACTTTGACTGTATTACCACGATTGCCCTGTGGCCTTTTTTTCCCACCCACCGCACATTTCTGCTTACACAGAAATTTAAGTAAACCCATTCAGTTAATTGGATATACAGATCTCCATTTGCTGAACCATTTTCCTTTTCTGTTCACAAATTAGAGGCAGCTTTTGAAGGGGCTTGTGTAATGTCCAGGGGCTTCAGGTTACTTCTCCACTCGCCATTTAAAGATTCCGGCAGAAGACGAAGAGAAAGTCCCGCCTTAAAACCATGGAGAGCTTATGCTTGAGGAAGAGAGAGCACCATGCGAAGAGGAAATGAATGGCGCGACACCTTTTAAAGCAAGTTATTATGAATGCAGAGGCCTGTTTTGTTTACAGCTTTCTTGGTTCTTCTAGGCGTGTAGGTTATTACACCTGTGGTTCTTGATTCATATGCCAGTTTGGCCACACGCGAGTCATAGAACACCAAGCCCCGGCAAAATTACACGCCAAAATGTGAGCGACTCATTCCAGTATAGCAGCTTGTGTGTGCATATGGGTTTGTGTAATTTAGTCATTGTTTAAACAGCTTTCCTAACAGACAAAGCCTTCAATTATTCCTTCTCCTTAGGGCCGGGAAGGAGCAGCTAAAATTTTGTAAGATAGCTTGAAAAAGTGTCTTCTCTAGTACACACATGCCCTAGGTGCTAAATATAGGAAAGCATCTCCCCCCGCCTCCATTAAAAGCGCAATTCACAAGCCAGGTTACACCTAAAGCCTCAGCTATGTAAGCAACAGGTCAGATGGAAAAAAACGTTCTTGAAATGTAGGTTTCAGAGAATGAATGGAGTGGGCCCCTATTTTACAACAAGCAAGGCAAGAAAACTTCCCACCACACAGGAAAATCAATATTAGGGAGAAGGATTTTTTTTTAGCCCCAACTTGTTCGCTCTTTGTGTGTTAAGGATTATCTTTGAAGGAATGTGTTCTATCAGTTTACACTCTGAATAGAACAACCCAGGAACAGCTTTGCTACACGATCTCTTTGCAACGGATACTCCCTGGTTACAATAACCATATAATCCTTTAAAACAGCCTTCCCCAAATGAGGGCCCTCCTGATGTTCCGGACTGCACCCATCACCATGTGTCTGGGAATGATGGGCATTGTAGTGCAACCCATGAAGGTACCAGATGGTGAAGGCTATTTTAGGGCATATAATTTAATATCCCTTAATATGCAAGTTTTTGATAGAGCATTGGGTGAGGCAAAGGTGATGATGCAAAAAAATGAATGGCCAAAATTCATAATGCACGAAAGAGCAAGACCTGGGAATAAAAGAGTGGAGGAGACGATAAGGAAGATAGGGAAATGGGCAGACTAACGCTAAAAATAAAAGGTAAAGGAGATATAGAATACTATGCCATGTGGGATAGATTCTATCAATGGTTAGAAACAAGAGGTAGAAGTTGGAATGCAGAAGAATCAGGTTAGGTGGACATGGAAAGAGACACTAAGTATGTATTAGAATGTAGATATTAGAATGATCAACAAGTTGACATACTAGAACAGTAATAGGGGACCTTTTTCGCCTTGGGTGCCAAAAGCACGCATGCGTGCTATTGTGCATGCTTGGTGCCCACCCCCATAATTTAATGCCCCCCATGCCGTGCCCACCTTGCCCCCAACGCATGTGCGCATGGCTTTCTTGGAGCCTGGGGAGGGTGAAAATGGCCTCCCACACCCCCTGGAGGTCCTCCAGAGGCCGGAAATGGGCCATTTTCCGACTTCTGGTGGGCCCGGCAAGTCTATTTGTCACCCTCCCCAGGCTCCAGGGGCTTTCTAGGAGCCTGGGGAGTGCGATAAACGACCTTCCCTGCCCCCCCCCCCCCCGGAGGCCCTCCAGAGTGCAACAAATAGCCGAAAATCAAGGCCAAAAATCAGCTGGCCAGAGTGCACATGCGCGCTGGAGTTAACAGGGCAATGCCTCGCGTGCCCTCAGAAATGGCTCCGTGTGCCATCTGTGGCACATGCGCCATAGGTTTGCCATCACAGTACTAGAATATGATGCTGTACAACACTAGCATTGTTTAAAACAGTATATATGTTGTTTTGTTTTTACTTTTGATTTATGGTAAGTGGAATGCCAGGACAATTACACTGCATTCAATGTATTGATACGTAAACAATAATATATATATATATATTAGAAAAAGTGGAAGACCAGCTGAAGAACTCTTCCATATGGTCTTGCCATCTTTACACAACAGGAGTTGATTTCAAGGCCGCGAAGGATTTTGACGTGGCTGAGAAAGTCCTGGAGGAATCCCAGAGCAGACCAAGGAGAACCCAAACAGTGTGAATGCTGAGATACATTTGTGTGCTACTACAAAATATGAATCTAAATCTAAAGCTGCATATGTGATTTCTCAGACAAGGCAGGCCACAAACGGCATCGAATTCTTCCCTCTGTCCACATGTTCCATACTGTATTCCATGTTAATTGTTTATTTAATCATAGCTTATCAAAGAAGCTAGAATTGGTTGCATTCACAAAAGAGGCTAATTCATAAACACGGCTTACAAAATGCAATGACTCGGTTCACACAACCCATAACCAAACAAGCCACATGATCTGGTTCAGATGAAACTCTACATTGTAGTTTAACCCAGCTATTTCTCATCTCTCATACTTCCCAACTTTCTTTGGTTTGGTCAAAAAAGGGTTTGGAAGCTTTCCTCCCTGTTTCCCCTTATGTATCGTCAGGAAAGATAGCTGTCTGAATGCAGCCCCTCTTTCTCTCAGCAACATTCAAGATGGAAAGCCCCCAACCGCTGAGGGGCAATTACCTTAAAGAAATCTCCAGTGATCAAGTCTCCAGATACTCGGGATCTTTGGCAATGATTCTGCTCAGTGTGCCCAGCTTATTATTGGAGCCAACTAGAGGCCCATGCTCTGCTGCCCTATAGAAGGCCTCCCCACCAGGATGGGCCAGTTCCCAACTCTGACATGGTTTAGATAACTCTGAAAGACCCAACTTTCCATGAAAGCATTTCTCAGCCTTAATTCTAGCATTTAGGTCCGTTTTATTACTGAATATTTTTGTGGCCATTATAACCTTCCTCCTTCCTTCCTCCCCCCTTTTCCTTTCTTCCTTCCTTATCCTTCCTCCCTCCTTCCTATCTTTTCCCGTTCTTTCTTTATCCCTCTCTCCTTTTTCCTTCTTCCATTCTTTCCTCCCTCCCTCCCACCTTTTCCCATTCTTCCTTGGTTCCTCCCTTACTTTCCTTCCCTCCTTCCTCCCATCTTTTTCCTTCCTTTTCCTTCCTCCCTCCCACTCATCTTTTTCTGTTTTTCCTTTATCCCTCTTTTCTTTTTCCTTCTTCCCTTCTTCCCTTCTTTTGTCCCTCCCTCCCACCTTTTCCCATTCTCCTTTTGTCCCTCCCTCCCTCCTTCCTCCCACCTTTTTCCTCCCTCCCTCCCTATGATAGTCAATACAATACAATAGCAGAGTTGGAAGGGACCTTGGAGGTCTTCTAGTCCAACCCCCTGCCTAGGCAGGAAACCCTATACCGTTTCAGACAAATGGCTATCCAACATCTTCTTAAAGACTTCCAGTGTTGGGGCAGTCACAACTTCTGGAGGCAAGCTGTTCCACTGATTAATTGTTCTAACTGTCAGGAAATTCCTCCTCAGTTCTAAGTTGCTTCTCTCCTTGATTAGTTTCCACCCATTGCTTCTTGTTCTACCCTCAGGTGCTTTAGAGAATAGCTTGACTCCCTCTTCTTTGTGGCAACCCCTGAGATATTGGAACACTGCTAACATGTCTCCCCTAGTCCTTCTTTCTCTTAAGCTAGACATACCCAGTTCCTGCAACCGTTCTTCATATGTTTTAGTCTCCAGTCCCCTAATCATCTTTGTCATGTAGAAGTATTTTTAATAAATAACATAAATAGACGGATAGGAAAGGAAGGCTGAGAGATACCTGGGACTTCCTCCACTGAATGTGCTCCAGCTGACAAAGATTGGATTGGATTGGATTTATTGGATTTATATGCCGCCCTTCTCCCAAAGGACTCAGGGCGGCGTACAACATTAAAAAACACATATCACACAAAACACATAAACACAAGATGAGGAAAACCCTTCCTTTTCTACCCACTCCCCCCAGCCCCTGCCAGCCACCATCTACTGCTGAGGCGCTATTTAAGGTTTAAGGTTTATTTAATTTATAGACCGCCCCCTCTCCCCGTAGGGACTCAGGGACTTTGACTTTGGTCAAAGGGAAGTCAAGGGGGGCCTTTGGCTCAGTCTCTTTGTTCAGGGAGCTGATGGAGGCAACAGACGTTTCTCTTGGAATGGTGTCTGCTCAGACAGGACAGGACCGAGAAGGGAAATTGGGGGTTCGGAGGTGAGGGGAAATCTACTGTGTGAGCCAGATTGGTGGTGTGGAAATCTGGCATTTGTGGCAACAGTGACAAGGGGGCAGCAGCACCAAGCCAGGCCTAAGAAGTAAACTTTTCTGCTTTTCCTTAATTTTAAAGAGAACATCTGGGGAAGCAAATTGCCTGTTGTGAGACCTCCATTAAAACATTCTTGGACTTCCTCCATGAAAATGTCAGGCTGATTTTCAGTAGTTGTTGTTGGATGGGCTCTGGGGGCCACGGAAAAGCAATCTGGCTGCCGGTGGAAGATCTGGAGCCTCCCAACAACTCCCAACTTTGGCAAGATGAATCATATGTTTATATAACAGGTAATCCCTCTGTTCCTGCTCATAGAAACATCACATGGGGTCTCTCTCTCCCTGCTGCCTTGCATTTCGCTCACATCATCCCCTTCCCCCCCCCCCCCCGCCCCATTTCACCCCCTACCCCCCACCCCACTTTCTAAAACGCTGCTGTTACTCTTTCCTCATGAGGAGCACTCAGATCAGGAGGAGTCGGATAGACCTCTTCATTTGATGAAAACACGTTTTGGAGAGCTGCAATTCCTCCTTTCATCAGATGCAAGAGAGGGGCTACAGAGAGGGGATTTGAGGTGGGCTGGGGGTGGGGGAGACGGGGAGAAGATGGAGTGATTATGGAGACACCGATTGCATGACACGCAGATTACAAGTACCTTATGTATTGTCAAGGACGGAGGAGTTAAGAAGCTGGATGGTGTGATAGTTAAGGTGTTGGACCAGGAAGCAGGAGATGAAGGGGAGATGGGGACTGGAGGCTAAAACATACAATGAACTATCAATAGTTTTAATGTGAAAATATACCTCAACATGCAGGCTCTAGAAAGGCTGCAGAGAAGAGCAACCAAGATGATTAAGGGCCTGGAGGCTAAAACAAAGTACGATTAAAGGAACTGGGCATGGCTAGTCTAGTGAAGAGAAGGACCAGGGAGACATGATAGCAGTGTTCCAATATTTGAGGGGCTGCCACAGAGAGGAAGGGGTCAAGCTATTTTCCAAGGCACCTGAAAGCCAGGCAAGGAATAACGGATGGAAACTGACCAAGGAGAGATTCAACCTGGAAATAAGGAGAAAATTTCTGACAGTGAGAACAAGCAAACAATGGAATAGAAGTTCCTTCAGAAGTTGTGGGAGCTTCATCACTGGAGGCTTTCAAAAAGAGACTGGACTGACATCTCTCAGAAATGGTGTAGGGCCATGATGGCGAACCTATGGCACGCGTGCCACAGGTGGCACATGGAGCCCTGTTTGCTGGCATGGCAGCTCTCAGCTCCAGTGCGCATGTGCCCAGCTTATTTTTGGCCTTCCAGTGGGCCGTGAGAGGCTGTTTTCACCTTCCCCAGGCTTCAGGAAAGCCTCATTGCGCAGAGGGGGCATGTGCGCGTGAGTGGGGGGGGTTGGTCTTGCACACATGTGCAGGTGGGTGGGCATGTGTGAGTGAGCAATAGTACGCACACACATAACTTTGGCACACCTTTAGAAAAAGATTAGCCATCACTGGTGTAGGTCTCCTGCTTGGGCAGAGGGTTGGACTAGATGACCTACAAGGTCCCTTCCAACTCTGTTAATCTGTTAAAAGAGTTACACCCCCACTTTCGGCAGGGAGGCTGAGTTGGAAAACAGGAGCAGGGAACATGGTGCAAGCCATTTTAAGTGTACAAATAAAGGTAGGATAGGAACCCAACAAATTAATAATAATTGTAATACAATTACAATTAATGTTGTAATACCTTTCGAAGATACAACAGCACTAAAAAAAAGTGACTTAGGACCAATTCTCCCATTCACAACTTTTGCAAGTTCCATAATCACATGATCAAAATTCGGCCACTTGGCAACTGGCTCACATTTATGTCGGCTGCAGTTTCCCAGAGTCCTGTGATCACCTTTTGCAACCTTCTGACAAGCCAAGTCAACGGGAAGCCTGATTCACTTTTACAACCATATTACTAACTTAGCAATTGCAGTGATTCATTTAACAGCTGTGGCAAGGTAACCGTCTCGCTTAGCAACAGAAATTTTGAGCTCCATTTTGGTCGTAAGCCAAGGAGTATCTTATGTTAAAAACCCATTGTGTTTGGGGAGATGGTCCAAAGCTTTTTGATGTACCTGAATTTAATTCCTCACTCAACTGTGCTGGTAAAGCTTGTTTGTCTTTACTACTTTAGGATCTGCAATGCAAATATCGTGGGAAGTTAAAATGCTCTGACATTATTTTTGTCCTGTTTCTAAATCCTGATGTGTCCCTTAATTTTTTTGTGCAAAGTTTAATTTGTTGGACATTTGTAGAATCCAGAGGGACACAGCTGGCAGAGAAGGAGTACTACTTTTAGATTACTGTGCAGCGATGGCGAACCTTTTTTGGCTCACGTGCCAAAAGTGGGGGGAACGCAGGGGGGGTCGTGCGCGGGCTTTATAGGAGCCTGGGGAGGGTGAAAAAAGCCTCCTCTCCCCCCCCTGGAGACCCTCCGGAGGCTTCAGGGACCTTCAGGAGGGTTGCTTGAAGCCCCCCGGAGGGCAAAAAAAAACCCTACAAGCAAACCGGAAGTGACTTCCCTGAAGCCTTCCCTGAAGTCTCTGGAGCACTTAAAACAACCCTCTGAGCAAACCGGAAGTCCGTTCCCGAACTTCCGGTTTGCTCATAGGGCCGTTTTTTTGGGCTCCGGAGGCTTCAGGGAAGCTCATGAAGTCTCCGGAGGGCCTCCGGGAGGGGAGGCTCTTCTCGCTCTCCCCAGATTCCTATAAAGCCTCTGGAGCCTGGGGAGGGCAAAAAATGGCTTTAAAAAAGGGTGAACTCAGCTGGCCAGCGTGTGCATGTGCGCTGGCCAGCTAACAGGTCAGCACCTCGCGTGCCCTGACAAATGGCTCTGTGTGCCACCTGTGGCACGGGTGCCATAGGTTCGCCATCCCGGGTATAAAATAAGATTGACTCTCAGTCTAGAGTACACCAATACTCCGGTCACAGCACTTCTCAATTGTAAGGTAAAGGTAAAGATTCCCTCACACATACGTGCTAATCGTTCCCGACTCTAGGGGGCGTTGCTCATCTCCGTTTCAAAGCCAAAAAGCCAGCGCTGTCCGAAGACGTCTCCATCGTCATGTGGCCGGCATGCCTAAATGCCGAAGACGCATGGAACACTGTTACCTTCCCACCAAAGGTGGGAATTTTTTGCTTGCACTTTTACATTCTTTTGAACTGCTAGGTTGGCAGAAGCTGGGACAAGTAACGGGAGCTCGCTCTGTTCTGCGGCGCTAGGGATTTGAACCACTGAACTGCCGACCTTTCTGATCGACAAGTTCAGCGTCTTAGCCACTGAGCCACCGTGTCCCTCCTCAATTGTAAGTAGCATACAAAAGCTCTAATAACAAACTCATTGAAAAATCTATATCAGGCAGCAAGGTTTTCACGTGAAAGGGATATAAAGCGACAAGCAAACAACTTTGAACAAAAGTCGTGTGACACATAATCAACTTACAACAGTTCATTTGGGGGCCATTCAAAGCCACAACGGCACTGAAAAAACGTGATTTATGGCCGTTTTTCACACTTATGATCATTGCAGCATCCCCATGGTCACCTGATCCAAATTCAGATGCTTGGCAATTGGGTCACATGATCATGCGACCTGACAAGCAGAGTGAAAGGGGAAGCCAGATTCACTTAACAACCATGTTACTAACTTACCAAATGAAATGATTCACTTAACAACTGTGGCAAGAAAAGTTGTAAAATGGGGTAAACTCACTCAAGAAATGTTTTGCTTAGCCACATAAATGTTGGGCTCAATTGTGGTCATAATTCGAGGACAACCTTTAATGTTCATTTCATTTCATTTTTTTCTTCTTCTTCTTAGTGTTTTCCTGCAAGTGGATGGTCTACTTTTTTCAGATCAACCTAGTGTTTGATCTATGGACTGCAACAGAAATCGACAAACTAGCTCCTCACCCAAGCCTGGACTGGGAGAGAGGGACCAGCCCAAGTCACCCAGCCAGTTTACATGCCTAACGTGGGGCTAGAACTCACAGTCCCTTGGTTTCTAGCCCTCAAGATCCCCAGATTTCAAAATTTGTGGCTTTCAAAAATGTTAAGGGGGATGGGATGGGATGTCTTATAAAAGCTTTCAGTGATAATATCACCAAATATAAATGAACATTTTCTTTTAAAAGGCTGAGGAAACACCGGTAGTGCAATCTACGATATTAGTTTCATTCAGTAGCCCTAACACACTGTTCTGACCCAGGCTTCCCGAGATCATTAAGCAAACTCCTTGTCCTGACAAAAACCCCTTTTATTAATTAACTGTGAATTCTGCTCATTCACATTCAGCAAAGTCTTTCAAGGGAGGATTTACAGTCACAGACCTTATCTGGTTTGGAGAGCTGCCAGGTCGAGATCTGCAAAACTTGGCAAGGAGTCTCGGAGAGTCAGGAACCAATTAAGTAAACTAATTGTCTCCTGCAAACTCCACTCCCCTTTCGCTCCCCTTTTATTTCCTCTGGGAGGGGCCATTCAGCATCCACCTGTGGCCTTACTCCCAAGTCGATCCCTGTTCTTTAGCTGTTCCCTTCGTCCGGCAACTCTGCACATGCGCACACTGGGAACAGGCTCCAGCTGTTTGTCTGCCTCACTGATGTCTGACTCTGAAGGTGTCTGATAACTGGCATACGGCTCTGGCCCTATCTCTGCCTCTGACACAGAGCCCTCATCAGAGCCTTCCCCAGACTCCAGGACTGGCCCAGGTTCCTTCCCAACTTCCTCACTGTCCGAATCTGCTGCCAGCACTGCTGGTCGCTGGTGGGCCACAACACACATTATATCTGCTGCCTGATGAACTCAATGAGAATTATTGAGCATCTACAAGACTCCGTAATGAACCTTCGGACTCATGCTGGAGCCCATCCTCAGAGAACTTCTCTCTCACCAAAATGCACACATTGGGCTAGTCCCTCTCTCCCAGTTCAGAAAGTCAGGCTTAAGGTGAAAATCTGAACTCAAAGTCTCTTCCATTTTGATTGTTACAGAAATGCTATTTTAGAATGCAAAAGAGAGCCTCTGCTGTCTATTTCCTTCACACACACAAAAACCACAGGGGATTCTTGTCACTGAACAAAAATATCCACAGCCCAGCCAGCATGACCAATGGTCAGTGATGCTTATAGGTCAGCAGCCACTAGTATGCCACAGTTCCAAGGCCCAGCCTCGCTTACAACATTCCCAAAAGAGTCGTATGCATTTGGGCTTCCTAACTGTTAAGGTTCATATCACCTAGAAAGGCTGTGAGTTCCCTGCGATTTTTGCCGCATTGAGATATTATGCAGGAGAATGCTACACGCTACAAACAAAAGATCCTGAGGCCTTGGGAAAAGTTCAGAGATGAGCAACTAAGATGTTTAAAGGCCTTGGAGACGAAATCATACAAAGAACGGCTGCAGGATTTGGGATTGGCTAGTCCAGCAATGGCGAACCTTTTTTGGCTCGCGTGCCATAAGTGGAGGGAGCACAGGGGGGTCGTGTGCGGGCGTGCCGCACCCATAATGCAATGCACGACACCCCCCAGTGTGCATGTGCGCACTACAGGCATGACCCCCCATTTTTTGCATGCTTTTTTCGCCCTCCCCAGGCTCCAGAGGCTTTATAGGAGCCTGGGGAGGGCGAAAACAGCCTCCCCTGACCCACCGGAAGCCCTCCGAAGGCTTCAGGGACCTTCAGGAGGCTCGCGTGCCCTGACAAATGGCTCCGCGTGCCACCTGTGGCACATGTGC
Organism: Natrix helvetica; assembly: GCF_964273705.1. NCBI lineage: Eukaryota > Metazoa > Chordata > Lepidosauria > Squamata > Natricidae > Natrix > Natrix helvetica. The sequence continues at coordinate 342,405,883 of NC_138548.1, forward strand.
CATAGGTTCGCCATCACTGGGCTAGTCTAAAGAAAAGGAGAATTAGGGGTGACATGATAGCAATAGTCCAGTATTTGAGTCGCTGCCACAAAGAAGAGAGGGTCAAATTATTCTCCAAAGCGCCAGAGAGCAAGACAAGAAACAATGGTTGGAAACTGATCAAAGAGGGAAGCAACCTGGAATTAAGGAGAAACTTCCTGACAGTGAGGACAATTAACCAGTGGAACAGCTTGCCTCCAGAAATTGTAGGAGCTTCATCACTGGAGGTTTTAAAGAAGACAATGGGCAGCCACTTGTCTGAAATGGGCAGTGATAGCGAACATTTTCAGCACCAAGTTCCATAAAGGGAGCACTTCGCGCGGGCACTCGTCTGGTCCGTGACCAGGAAGAAGAGCCACCCCGGGGCATGTGCACACCGGAAAATGAACTTCCAGTTTCCGCCGCACACATGTGCGCCAGCCAGCAAGTCTTCCGGTTACTGCTGCCCATGTGCACACCGATCAGCTGGCCGGCGCGCATGCTCATGCTGGAAAATGGAAGACCAGCTTTTCCGGTTTCTGGCAACTGCCGCAGGCACAAAGGCCAGCTGTTCATCGCATGCACATGCACGCCAGAAACCCGGAAGAGGAACAGGCAACGCCATGCCAGACGACATGGCTCTGCGTGCCACTTCCGGCACGTGTGCCACAGGTTCGCCATCACGGGTATAGGTTCTCCTGCTTAAGCATGGGGCTGGATTAGAAGACTTCCAAGGTCCCTTCCAGCTCTATTCTATTCTAATTCTAATAGGTGTGAATGCCAGCAGGGACAGAATAAATAACCTAAGAAAGTGCCTGCTTGCCATAAGGAGAAATGAATGAGGAGATAGCAACCAAGTATGGAAGGTGTCTAGAGTTTTACTGCTGAAGAGAGACAGGAAGTTAGTGGTGGAAGCTTATCTTCCCAACTCAGCAAATGAAAAGGAAAACTGTGATTGGCTTCTCATAATTGTGTAGCCTAAAAGAGTTTTTCCGGCTTCTATATTGGCTGGTCATTCATATCCTTGCAAAAGTACTATTTCCCTCTGAATCCCTGCAGGAACTAATTGGTACAATTTACTGCATAATGAACTGTACTTTTTAAAAAAACACATTTTGATTGATTGGAACTCTTTATCATGCCATGTTTTGAAATTATATTTGACTTAATGAAAGTTTTCTTATACAGGAAGTCCTCAACATAGAAGTGCTTGCTTAACATCTGCTCATGTTTACAGCAAATACAGAATGTAAAGTACCCTCTGATCATCCTAACTGGTCATGCCACCACCTCTCATCTCCATGATCACTTGACCACATGTGAGAAACTTGGCAACTGGTCACTTTTACAACCCATTGCAGTGTTTCACAGTTACATGTGTATGATTCACAATTTTTTTTTTTTTTTTGCAAATTTCTGGCAAAACCCGCCATTTGAGTGAATGGATTCACTTACCGTATTTTTTGGAGTATAAGATGCTCCGGAATATAAGATGCACCAAAATTTTGAAGAGGTAATGTTTTTAAAAAAGTTTTTGCACTATGCAGACCTCCCAAACCCTCTGCACACCTCATTTTTTGTGAAAATGGGGCATGCAGTGAGTTTGAGAGGGCCACAAAGTGTTCCTGAGAGCTGGGGGGTGGTCAAAAACAAGCAAAAAACAGCCTGTTTTTTACAAAAATTGACCCATTTTTGCCCCCAGAAAGGACATGCATAGCCTTTAGGAGGCTTATTGAGTGGCCTGGGGGCTAGGCAAAAATGAGAAAAAAAACAGCCTATTTCTTGCTCGTTTTTGCCCTCCCCGGCCCCCAGGAGAACTTTGCAGGCCTCCTAAAGGCTATGCACATCCATTTTTGCAAAGTGGGTGGGGTTTCGGGAGGCCAAAAATGCTGTATTCAGTGTATAAGACACACCCAGATTTTCACCCTCTTTTTTGGGGGGGAGGTGCATCTTATACACCAAAAAATACGGTAACGATCATAGAGTTTGCTTAACAATCACTGCCTTTACTTAACAACCGCTGTGTTTGTTTAACAACATGGTGAAAAATGTAATAAAAACTCTTCCAATCACATGGGCACCTCTATTTAAAACCGTAATGACTTAACAACCAGATGTCCAGTCCCAATTGCAGTTGTTAAGTCGAGGACTACCGTACTTGTATTTTGTTCCTGCTTTTCTAAAACAAGAACTCTGTGAAGCTTCAACAAAGAAAAAAGAGAAGAAAGAATTTAGTTCCAAAATGAAGAACTACCTAATTGAATTGGATTATAGTCCTTCATATAAATTCCAGCAACAGCATTCCCCCCCACACACACACACATACCCATACCTTCTCATCAGCTGTCTTCTGGTGCATGTTTCCCTTTTAGCATGAGGGCTTTTGATGTACATAATTAGCCCACCCAGTCTGAAAAGCCCACCTTCATCTTAGGTTTGGCTCTGGCTATTTTAAGCCTGAAAATGACCTGTAAGACGAATGACATCTTCTTTGTGGCTGCCCTTCTAAAGTAGTTTCCAGTGCAGTCAAAACCCTCACTCAAGATTCATGCTTGCCACCTTCTCTTTATTCTAGAGAACAGCCACCGCCTGCAATGGAAGAAGAACTGAACTTTTGCATATATTTAATCCCTGGAAGACAGTCACGAGGGAGAAAGCGCTAAGACAGACTTCTCACCTGCAAACAGAAAGGCTAAAGAAAATGATGTACCTCCTTGAACAGGATTGTACAAAAGTTTGCAATTTCATGACACTGAATGTTTGCACATCCTTTGACCCCAGAAACCCTATACTAAGCCTGGCTTGCTTCTCCCACCATTCACTGAATAAAGATAAAGGTTCCCCTCGCACATATGTGCTAGTCGTTCCTGGCTCTAGGGGGCGGTGTTCATCTCCGTTTCAAAGCCAAAGAGCCAGCGCTGTCCGAAGACGTCTCCATGGTCATGTGGCTGGCATGACTAAATGCCAAAGGCGCACGGAACGCTGTTACCTTCCCACCAAAGATGGTTCCTATTTTTCTACTTGCATTTTTAACATGCTTTTGAACTGCTAGGTGTGGCAGAAGCTGGGACAAGTAACAGGAGCTCACTCCGTTATGCGGTGCTGGGGATTTGAACCGCTGAACTGCCGACCTTTCTGATTGACAAGCTTAGGGTCTTAGCCACTGAGCCACCGCGTCCCTTCTTCACTGAATAAAACCGCACAACTAGTTTAGGTAATGAAACATCTGCAAGAAAACAACCAAGCTCAGAGAGCACCAAGGACCCCACATTTCAACCCCGAAAACTAGAAATATTTCTTCCCTCTCGGTAGGAAGAAACCATTTTGTAACTTACTTGTAATGCGTAAATCTAGAAACAACCCGCAACACTCCGCATTCCACAACCTGCCGTATGTCTCGAGATAATTTTATTAACGTGTCTAGTCCTCTACAGGTTTCCCAAACTTATATATAGCTGGGGACTATTTTGTTCTTCAGTCCCTTGGGGGGAGGGGGGAATGACAACGGGCTTCATAGCGTTCCTTCAAAACTTGCTCCTCTTTGCATCTGCAGAAGTGAAAGGAGAGCAAGTATTGACAGATAGGAAATCCCACCCTCCTTTAGAGGCCCCCAGGCAGTGGGGGAGTGAATTGTGATGGATTATGAAACCTGTGCTCCCCTTCGCAATTCTGTACAACAAGTCTACTTTCTGTAAGACTTTGCTGGAAAGCAGTCTGGTCTCCAGGCAATCTCGAAATACTCACAGGCAAATCAGGATTTCTGATAAACACCCCCCCTATCATTAGGAAGCATCCTGTAATTATTACGAAAGGCAAAGCAAGGAGAAAGGTTGCACACATTCCAGAGACTACAAGACCTTTGGTTGAAGCAGGAGAGAAAAGGTCTCCAGGCAAAGTGGGAAACCTAAAAGTGGCAAAGCCTCGTACAGTTGAAGGATGAGGCACCCTGAACAGGAATTTAAGGCTCAGCATCACATGAAAAAGTTCTCGTGAGAGAGCCAAGGAGTGGCACTAATAGACAATAAGAAATGACCTCAAAGCTTTATCATCCATTGCAATATTCACAGGAGCTACAAACAGATGCTGGAAAGACTTCACACTGGTTTCTAACAAGGATGAACAGTGCAGAGGTGGGTTGCTCCCGGTTTGGCCCGGATCAGGAGAACCGGTAGTAGCGGTGGCGGGAGGCTCCGCCCACCCGCTTCTGCGCAGAAGTGTCACTCGCTTGCGCGCATGAGCGAACACACGCGCACAAGCGAACCGGTAGTAATAAAAATTGGAAACTCACCACTGGAACAGTGGTTAGAATGCAGTATTGCAGACTAATTCTGCTGACCGCTAGCAGTTCGATTCTGACCGGCTCAAGGTTGACTCAGCCTTCCATCCTTCCGAAGTCGGTAAAATAAGGACCCAGATTGTTTGGGGGGCAATTGGCTGGCTCTGTAAATCACTTAGAGAGGACTGTAAAAGCACTGTAAAGCGGTATATACACTATATTGCCAAAAGTATTCGCTCACCCATGCACATAATCAGACTCAGTTGTAAGCGAATACTTTTGGCAATGTAGTGTAAGTCTAAACTCTATTGCTAAGTGAGTTTTTTACCATTTTACAACCTTTCTAGCCACACTGTTAAATGCATCACTGCAGTTGTTATGTTACGTGAATCTGGCTTCTCCATTGATTTTGCTTGTTAGAAGGTTGCAAAAAGTAGCCATATGATTCCGGGATTCTGGAACCATCATAAATGTGAACCAGTTGCCAAACATCTGCATTTTGCATATTTGTATTTTGACCGTGGGGATGTTATAATGGATGTGTGAAGAACAGTCACAAGTCACTTTTTACAGTGATGTCGTAACTTCAAACGTAGAAGGTTGTAAGTCGAGGACTATACCTGTAATTTCCCATCTATCACATGCAAACAGCAACTTTTGGGGACATTCTAAGGGTCAAATTCAACTGGAAGGCAAACCCAAATAGGTTCGTAATGCATAAGAACACTTAAGCACAGCTCATTAGGCCTTAGCACGATGTGTGAATGCAAAACTGTGATTCAGAGATCTCCAGATGGGACCGGTCAGCATGGCTAATAGGATGAAGTCAAGCACATGTGAAGAGCTCCAGCTTGGCAAAAACCACGGCTATGATTTAGCAGGAAATCTTTTTCACGAGGAAACAAACACATTTCATTGTGAGTGTGATCTGGCAGCGGCTGACAGGTATTAAAATAGGCTGCTTACACAATTAGATGCTAAAAAATAAATCTTCCTCTTCCTCCCGCTGTCCAGATGCTTTTCTCCCCCCTTAGAAGTGAAAGAAACAAGCTGTCCCATGAATAACTTTCTGCTAGTAAAACAAACAACGTGGTTCTACCTCTTGTGTGCTGCAGACTAAACAATCCTGAAATTCTAATTTCTACTTTATATAGACACCGGCTCAGATGCTTTTGATCCCGTTTTCTTGGCCTCTCGTTTTCTAAACTCCGCTTTCGGTTCTAGCAGCTCTCTCCCGCTTTGGTCATGTTTCAACAATACAAACAGAGAGAAGCCTTAGATAGCACAAAAACATACAGCGGCCTTTTTAGACCACACGTATCATGATTTATTCCAACCACCAGGCTTCACTGCAGCAATGAAAACTTTTTTTAAAAATGGCTCCATTTTGGATCCCTTCCACACCCACTGCTGTAGTCCTCGGCTGACAAACACCACCGAGCCAAAAAATTTCCATGGCTAAGCAAATCAGTTGTTAAGTGAGTTTTGCCCCCTTTTACGACCCTTTTTTTCCAAGTTGTTCAGCAACTTTCTGCAGTTGTTAAGTGAATCATGCGGTCATTAAGCAAATCTGGCTTTTCCCATTGACTTTGCTTGTCAGAATCTGCTTGGGAAAATTACTCTTGGTGATCACACAAACCCAGAACAGTACAAGTGTCATAAATACTTGCCACATGCCACGGCCCTGAAGTTAGATCATATGATGATGAGGCTGCTGCAATGGTTATAAGTGTGTGGAAACTGATCGTAAGTCACTTTTTTTCAGCAGCACTGTAGTTACTAAATGAATGGTTCTTAAGTCGAAAACTACCTGTACAATGTCCAAGTTAAAAGGATCCCAAATGAAAGCTGATTGTATTTAAACATTTATTTGCAACCATAAGCTTTAGTAAAATACATTTAACTCTACAGCAGTTCAATATATATGCATTCAGTTTTGGTCACCACGATGTAGAAAAGATGTGGAGACTCTAGAAAGAGTGCAGAGAAGAGCAACAAAGATGATTAGGGGACTGGAGGCTAAAACATGAAGAACGGTTGCAGGAACTGGGTATGTTTAGCTTAAGAGAAAGAAGGCCTAGGGGAGACATGATAGCAGTGTTCCAATATCTCAGGGGTTGCCACAAAGAAGAGGGAGTCAAACTATTCTCCAAGGCACCTGAGGGTAGGACAAGAAGCAATAGGTGGAAACTAATCAAGGAGAGAAGCAACTTAGAACTGAGGAGGAATTTCCTGACAGTTAGAACAATTAATCAGTGGAACAGCTTGCCTCCAGAAGTTGTGAATGCCCCAACACTGGAAGTCTTTAAGAAGATGTTGGATAGCCATCTGTCTGAAACGGTTTAGGGTTTCTTGCCTAGGCAGGGGGTTGGACTAGAAGACCTCCAAGGTCCCTTCCAACTCTGCTATTGTATTGTATTGTATATGTCCTTTAATATTAACAGGACTATTTGCCAGGATGTGCTTTGGTATCTTCCAATGCAGCCATGGCAAACAATGCAACTTAAATGAAATCTGTCTGAGATCACACAATATACCTAACCAGGATCTAATTGCTATTTAATTAGACAGGGGCCAACTTAGTCACAGCTCCTTTATGGTGGAGCTGGTAAGCACCATCCTGTAAATCACACACACACACACACACTTCCACTAGTCCTGCCTGGCATCCCATAAGCCAGTGATGGCGAATCTTTTCGGCACCAAGTGCCCAAATCAGAATGAGCACGTGCGCAGGTGTGCATGCTGCAACCAGAACTCAAAGACTAGCTGGCCGATGTGCATATACGTGCCAGCCATCTGGTCTTTTGGTTTCCGGTACACGCATGCAAGCCAGCCAGCTGGTGCTCGGGTTTCCGGCGCTGCGGCACCCATGAAGATCAGCTGGCCGGACGCATGAGCACATCAGAAACCAAAAGAGCAGCTGGCGACGGCGTGCATGCCCATAGAGAGGATTCTGTGTGCCACTTCTGGCGTGCATGCCATAGTTTTACTGAAGAAGTGTGGGGCTCACGGCCATGAGCCATGCCATCAAGAATGTATTACATCAGGTGTGTCTAGTAGGTCATTGGCTATTCAGGCACACCTGGACAAGATTTGGGAACTGCAGTAAATCAGACTTTGGGAGGGATACATATTCTGTGGCTGCCTGGCCCTGACATCCGTACTCTTTTGAGCCACGCTGGTTCTTTCCTTCATAAATCCAAGTCAACAGGTAGATTGGGCAGAAAGAGAGGAGTTGGCCCAAAATGTCTCAGAAAAATTCTGAAGGTAGACTAGAACTTGGATCTTCCAAGGGCCGGTCCAAGATCTGAACCATTACACTTCACCGGCAGTGAAGTGTCTTTTTCCTCTTGGCCAATTTACTTTATAAAGAACCAAGGCAGAAATAACCTTTTTCAGCAAAGGCAACAGCCTGTGTTAGTTTGGCCATTATAACGATTACATGCAGATGCATCCTGTCCAGCTTCCTACCCGTCTCTTTACGGAAATATGAAAAGACCTAATCAACAGTTGCTTCCATGTCTGTGCAACTGTAATATAACTCTACCATTTGCTTAGACCTATTGTTTTTCCCGGATTCAAGATGTTGAAATGCAGTGGCAGACGGGGTTTCCTGCTTTTTAAATAGATATAGTTTTTAACAAATTTCCTTTTCTATTTTCCTTCCTAGAAAAGCAAACGTTTGAGTTGCCGGACAATTTACTAATATTGTGGGGTTTTTTTAAACCATTTTATTTTTCAGATTATACCTAATTATTTTATAGAGTCAATTGTTACAATTAAAATCTGTAAAATGTATTATTATATTTGCAGGCTGGGCAATTCTAGGAGTTGTTGATCCACACGCCTTAAAATTGCCAGGTTTGAAAAAAAAAAAAGATTTGTACAAAAGAAACTTCCTGACAGTTAGAACAATTAATCAGTGGAACAGCTTGCCTCCAGAAGTTGTGAATGCCCCAACACTGGAAGTCTTTAAGAAGATGTTGGATAGCCATTTGTCTGGAGCGGTATAGGATTTCCTGCCTAGGCAGGGGGTTGGTTTAGAGAAGGGGGGGAAAGTTGTGCTATGTCATGTGACAATGCTGTGACGGTGCGAGCTTGACAACCCTGAATCGATAATACTTGCCATGTGCAGGGAAGTTGGACTAGAACAGGGGTGTCAAACTCAAGGCCTGGAGGCCAAATCCGGCCCGTGGGGTGCTTAGATCTGGCCCACTGGGCCACCCTGGAAACAGCCAAGGATTGTCCCACGATGCCTCTGCCAGCGAAAACGGCACTCAGGAGGGCTGCAGGATACCCTCACGTGATCCATTTTTGCTGGCAGAGGGTTGCAGGAGGCTGTCGTAGCCGAAAAAGGAGCTCAGGAACCCTGTTTTCACTGGCAGAAAGTGCTTGGGCCACCACAAGCGCCCCTGATATGAGTGAAGTCGAGCTGGCCATGCCCCGCCACCCCGGCCACGGTCAAACACAACCCTGATGTGGCCTGCAATGAAATTGAGTTTGACACCCTTGGACTAGAAGATCTGCAAGATCCTTTCCAGCCCTATGATTCTATAGCGTATTATGATCTGAATACTGAATTAGTTCATTTGTAGACCATGAGCTGCACTGAACTGCCTCGTTAGCAATAATGTGACATTCAAGTTAGCTTCATCCACGAAAAAGATCCCAGCAATATCACCAAATAATTTTCCCTTTCGCAGCATCTTCCATGCAAAAACAAAAGAAAAATTAGTACCTGCCTGCTATAGGTGAGATCTATGCACGGACAAGGGTGGAACAACCACTGGTAAACCGCTTAGAGGGAAAGGCAGAAATCTGTGGACCACCTGTAGTTGAGGCAACCTTGGGGGGGGAAATCAACAATCAGGTTACTAACCTGTCTACTGCAGTGATTTACCTAACAACTGAGGCAAGAAAGCTTGTAAAATGGGACAAAATTCACTTAACAAATATCTCACTTAACAAAAGAAATTTTGGGCTTCAGCTGTGGTCATAAGTCAAGGACTACCTGTATGGAGGAAGATGTTAATGAGAACTTATTCCTGTTACTTATGGTCATCTCTGATGGGGGGGGGGAGAACAAGGGAGGAAGCAATGATGTTCCCTGTGTCTTGATATTATTGTGGACCTGATGTCATCATGGCTTCTACTGGATATCTACAGTGATTACCCATTTCCATTTTTTTCTCTTTTCACTGGCCATATTTCATCCATGATTTGTTTTTTATGATAAAAAAATATGCATGACTTTTTTTTTTTTACCAAAATTGCAAACTTGAGAAGTCCTTGGTGATCTCTGATCTTGGTTGTTCTTATGCAGATGTTTCATTATTCAAAATAGGTAACATGCTAGCATTGATGATGTTACCTAATTTGGGTAATGAAACATCTGCATTCAAAAAACAAACCAATCTCAGAGAGCACCAAGGACCCCTCATTTCAACTTTGAGCTACAAATGTTCTCCTTTATCGGTTTGCAAGCCTGTGGAGAAGCAAGTTTATGATCAGGAAAATAGAGAAAAACTATCCTGAAATTGGCAGTTACATCAATCCCTACTCTTAAGGGTTAGTCCTACTTTTATTTTTAGTTTTTCTGAAATATTTCACGGTTCTTCAATTTTTAGGATAAAGATACCCAATGCAGAGGATAGAGGTATCTTGGCTGTTGTTAGTTGAGAACTCATGTCCGACCCATCACGACCCCATGGACAACGTTCCTCCAGGCCTTCCTGTCCTCTACCATCCTCTGGAGTCCATTTAAGCTCACGCCTACTGCTTCAGTGACTCCATCCAGCCACCTCATTCTCTGTCGTCCCCTTCTTCTTTTGCCCTCAGTCTTTCCCACCATTAGGCTCTTCTCCAGTGAGTCCTTCCTTCTCATTAGGTGGCCAAAGTACTTGAGTTTCATCTTCAGGATCTGGCCTTCTAAAGAGCAGTCAGGGTTTATCTCCTCTAGGACTTTACTTTACTTTATTTCAAACTTTTATACCGCCCCCTCTCCCAAAAGGGACTGACCGCTTTGATCACCTTGCAGTCCAAGGGACTCGCAGGAGTCTTCTCCAGCACCATACTTCAAAGGCCTCAATTCTTTGGTGCTCAGCCTTTCTTATGGTCCAACTTTCACAGCCATATACATTGCAACTGGGAAAAGCATCTTGGCTACCTGCTGACTTTTCTCTAAAATAACATCACAACAAACAATGAACTGCACCCATTGGTTTTGAACTGGGTAGTGAGAAATCCCCATCCTGAAAGGATTTCTGAATAGGGGAGCTCAGACTTGATTTGCCAAATTAGAACTGACAGAAGCTAAAAGAGCTAGGAAAATCAAACCCTGAAGAACTGCTTAAGAGCGTGAAAACTTCTGATGGGCTTTTAAAAGGAAGGTGAGCAAACTCCATTGTATCTCAAACCTTTGTCCCCCTCCATCCTAGGAGGAGAAAATGTCTCTTCCCACTCTGGATTCAGAGAAAAAAGCTTCTCTGGGGAAGGATTGGAGAAGCAGGACAAAATAGGGACTCGTGGAGATAGATGCAGATCAGGAGGCTTCTATTGACTTAACGTATTTTTTCGGAGTATAAGACGCACCTTTTCCCTCCAAAAAGAGGGTGAAAAATCTGGGTGTGTCTTATACACTGAATACAGCATTTTTGGCCTCCCGAAACCCCACCCCCTTTGCAAAAACGGCCATGCATAGCCTTTAAGAGGCTTCCAGAATGCCCCTGGGGGCTGGGAAGGGCACAAATGAGTGATAAACGGGCAGTTTTTTGCTTGTTCCCCCCCCCAGCCCCCAGGAACACTATACAAGTATACTCAAGGCTATGCATGCCCTTTTTTAAATTAAAAAATGGGCCCGTTTTTGCAAAAAAACGGCCATTTTGGGGAGGTCTGGAGAGTGCAAAAACTTTTTTTTAAATTTGCCTCTTCAAAATCTTGGTGCGGCTTATACTCTGAAAAATACGGTACATTAAATTAATCCGTTGTGCTATTGTATCCTGAGTCTTATTATTTTACCTATATGATGCGTTTGTGTGTATTCCCGGAAGAGCAGCTGCTGAATAGAGTCTGCGGGATTCATGACATTTTCCTTTTCCTTTCCCCCATTGTCTTCAACTCTCAATTAGTTCCGTGCTTTGCTATAATTAAAATAAAAAAAAATACTTCTACCTTCTTCAGTCATCTCACTGTGAAAGGAAATTAGCTTCTTACACATCCGGACTATTTTGCTAAGCTACAAGAAGAGCAAAGAAAGTTGAAACCGTGTGGTTTTCCTCTTTCTTTCTCCTGAATAAAAGCCTGGGCGGAAACTAATCCAGGAGAGAAGCAACCTAGAACGAAGGAGAAATTTCCTGACAGTAAGAACAATTAACCAGTGGAGTGGTTTGCCTCCAGAAATTGTGTGTGTTCCAACAGTGGAGGTTTTAAAGAAGAGATTAGACAATCAAATGTGATAGGGCTTCCTGCTTGAGTAGGGGGTTGGACTAGAAGACCTCCGAGGACCCTTCCAATTCTGTTATTCGGTAATATCAAATGAATATCCCCAAGAATCAAAGAGAGAAGCAACTTAGAACTGAGGAGAAACTTCCTGACAGTTAGAACAATTAATCAGTGGAACAGCCTGCCTCCAGAAGTTGTGAATGCCCCAACACTGGAAGTCTTTAAGAAGATGTTGGTTAGCCATCTGTCTGAAACGGTATAGGGTTTCCTGCCTAGGCAGGGGGTTGGACTAGAACACCTCCAAGGTCCCTTCCAACTCTGCTATTGTATTGTATTAAGAAGATGCAACAGCAGCAGCTCCACTTGAGGGAACCCAACTGGATGAACCAATACACCTCCATGCATGCACATACAAGCACCCTCTCCATTACAGACCTACAGATAGAGACCTAGCATTCTTTTCTTATCGAGTCAACATTTCTGACTTGCCCTTGGATGATGGCTGGCCTCAGACAAATCATTCAAAGTTACAATGAGACACCCCAACCCCACCTCAAAAAAATACTTCCGGATTTGAAGTTCTGACAACCCCTCCCTCCACCCCCAGGGTTGCATGGTTGCATTTTGGGCCTTTGGCAGCCGGGCCACTTTTATGGCCATTGCAGCATCCTAATGTTTCTTGCCGGAAACTGGTGTTTATTTTCAGTTTCTGGTAAAGAAGACCATTGCAGACAATAGGTTCACTTAAGGACCACAGATTTACTTAATGGCTGCTGCAAAGAAAATTGTAAATCGGGTCAGTCACGTGATGACCAGTTTAATGACTGGCATGACTTTAATGCTGGGCTCAATTACAGTCATAAGTTGAGAAATATCTGTGCAGAAGCATCTAGAGCAGAGGTGTCAAACTCGCGGCCCGCGGGACGGATGCGTCATGCACAGGCCACGCCCACCCCAGCTCCGCAAATGGGAAAAATGTCACGAAACATCACATGACAGCAACGTCACACAGGGAGTTTGACACCCACAATCTAGAGCAGCGATAGCGAACCTTTTTTGGCTCGCGTGCCATAAGTGGGGGGAGCGCAGGGGGGTAGTGTGTGGGCGTGCCGCACCCATAATGCAATGTGCGACACCCCCCAGTGCGCATGCGCGCACTACAGGCGCTCTCCCCATTTTTTCCATGCTTTTTTTGCCCTCCACAGGCTCCAGAGGATTTATAGGAGCCTGGGGAGGGCGAAAACAGCCTCCCCCGCCTCCCCAGAAGCCCTCCGGAGGCTTGAGGGACCTTCAGGATGTTTCCCTGAAGCCTCCAGAGCAGTCAAAAAGAACCTCCGAGCAAACCGGAAGTGACTTCTGGTTTGCTCGGAGGGTCGTTTTGAGCGCTCCAAAGGCTTGAGGGACCTTCAGGATGCTTCCCTGAAGCCTCCGGAGCAGTCAAAACGAACCTCCGAGCAAACCGGAAGTCCGTTCCCGAACTTCCGGTTTGCCCGTAGGGATGGTTTTTTGCGCTCCGGAGGCTTCAGGGAAGCTCATGAAGCCTCCGGAGGGCCTCCGGGGGGGCGGGGGGCTCTTTTTACCCTCCCCAGGCTCCTATAAAGCCTCTGGAGCCTGGGAAGGGCAAAAAATGGCTTTAAAAAAGGGTGAACTCAGCTGGCCAGCTCGCACATGCGCGCTGGCCAGCTGACAGGGCAGTGCCTCGCGTGCCCTGTCAAATGGCTCTGCGTGCCACCTGTGGCACAGGTGCCATAGGTTCACCATCACTGATCTAGAGCAAGGGTGTCAAACTGAAAGTCCAGGGCACAGATCCGAGCCACAGGGTGCTTAGATGTGGCCCATGGGGCTGTCCTGGAAACAGCAAAGGATTGACCGGAAGTGCCTCTGTCAGCAAAAATGGAGCTCAGGAGGGCTGTGTGCAGCCCATCCAGGCTCCGTTTTCAGCCGCAACGGCCTCCTGCCGCCCTCTGCCAGCAAAAACGGAGTTTGGGGGGGGGCGCACATGGCCCTCCCAAGCTCCAAATTTACTGGCAGAGAGCGGCAGGAGGCCATCGCAGTTGAAAACAGAGCTCTTGAGCCCGTTTTCGCTGACAGAGCGCTCGGGCCACCACAGATGCCCCCAACATGAGTGACGTCAAGCTGGCCATGCCCTCCAAGGCCATGCCCACATACACACACACCCGAGATCAAACACTACCCTGATGTGGTCCTCAATGAAATCGAGTTTGACACCCCTGATCTAGAGAAAACATCAGGACTAATCACTGAGTGGAAACTCTTCTGGCCCAAAGATCCCACAACTGATCCCACACCGGATATCATTCAGAAAGATCTGCCCCGATCTCTGAATATTCATATCCCTAAATCCGGCCTATCGCCCTCCTCTGCTTCTGAGTAGCAATGCCATGGTGAATCTTCCCACGATTGCACTTACCATTGGGACTGCCTGGGCTTCATTTCTCTTCTGAGTCAATGCAATTCACCCTGTAAAAACACAACAACAGGGAGAATGTAAAGGGAAGGTCCTGTTTTTCTTATCATCAGTTCCTGCCTATTGACCCAGCAGAAAAGGCAGGTCCTCGCTAAGGATAATGACCTGTTTGTTACAACATAGTGATTGTGTTCAGACAAAACACTAAGCCATAGTTAACCAAACCTTGGCTTATTCCCTTTGTTTGCCTGGGTTTGTACAATACACAAAGCCAGAAACTCATATTAGCTTGCAACACACTGAGTTGCAAAACTAGAGAGCATTTTAGCTTAAAATATCGGATGAAATCGGCCAATGGCTTTTTTAGAAGAATGGTGAGAGGAAAAATAATGGAAAAATGAATGCGAGACCAAGGAGACTTCCATCGTAACACACAGCCTCTTCAGATGGAAGAGAAAATACCAGATGTCAGCAAATTATCTCTTGGCTGCCATATAATAGTAGTTTAGTTTGGGTTTTTGAAGTTCAGAAATTAGTTCTACTATATCAATACTGAGATAGTTGAATGTGCCATAATATATTATAAATCATTAGTAAGGAAATGGCTTGTAAGCTTCGCGGGGATGTAGCTGCTACTACTGTAAATGAAATGGTGCCCTAGATAGATCTTCATCCATGGAGACAGAATGCTTTATAAAATTATGAACAGTGAGTTGATACATAAAATATTCAGGAAGGCAGGGAACAAAGAAAATGACTGAAACCGAAGAAATGAATTATTAAACCAAAAATGGCACAGACTTTTATATAAGTAACTGCACTATGATTTGTTTTACCAAGGTGTAAGCTATAATTGTCCAGACTGATCCATCGCACTAAGCTGTAAATCTCAGCCTACAAACCACAATGGCTAGAGTTACAGGCTGAGCCAAACCCAAGGAAACATATTATGACTTAACAAAATAATAGACATACTGATCCACGTGCGGCTTACATCAAAACCAGGTCGAGAAACCAAACCAAAAAGCATGAATCGTTTAAAAATCAGCATATAATTAGCTTGCACAATTTACCCACACATGATATTGCAATGGTTGCTAGCTCAGAGAATCTAACATCTTTGCAGAGTGATTTGCACAGGTAGCCAGCTGGCCAAGACCTCTTCAGGAATACAGTATATTTTGAACATGGGCACTTTAAGATGTGGTGACTTCAACCAGAGGTGGTATTCAGCAGGTTCTGACCAGTTCTGGAGAACCGGTAGTGGAAATTTTGAGTAGTTCGGAGAACCAGCAAATACCACCTCTGGCTGGCCTCGCCCCCATCTCTTCTCTACCTCCTGAGTCCCAGCTGATCGGGAGGGAATGGGGATTTTGCAGTATCCTTCCCCTGGAGTGGGGAGGGAATAGAGATTTTACAGTATCCTTCCTCTGCCATGCCCACCAAGCCACGCCCACCAAGCCACGCCCACCAAGCCACACCCACAGAACCGGTAGTAAAAAAAATTGAATCCCACCACTGACTTCAACTCCCAGAATTCCCCAGTCAGCAACTGAGAGTTGAAGCCCACATACCCTGTTTCCCTGAAAATAAGACCTCCCTGGATAATAAGCCCAATCGGGCTTTTGAGTGCATGCGCTAAAATAAACCCTCCCCTGAAAATAGGCCCTCCCCAAAAATATTGCCACACAGCAGCAGCAATGAGGTGACCACGCTCACCACCTCCTGCACCTCAAAAATAATAAGACCTCCCCGAAAATAAGGCCAAGCGCTTATTTCGGGGGTCAAAAGAAAATAAGACCCTGTCTTATTTTGGGGAAAACACAGTATCTTAAAAGTGATCAAGTTTGGAAAACACTGTCCTATTCCTTCCACATCCATCTACTTTTCTCCCACTCCATCCATCTCCAGACAGCATGCTCAGGGTTGACTTAGCTGTTTTGACAGACCAGAGGCAAATCGGCTTCTTTTAGGTCTTGTTTCAAGCTTTCCAAAAACATCTGGTGGATCAGTGTGGGAAAACAAGCAGCTGGACTGCAGGGACCTTTAACCTGATCCCTCAGAGCTCTTCTCATGTCCTTCTGATCCAGCAAAACAGTTCTAGCCCAAGGTTAAACGGTCCCAAAGAGATCTCACACCTAGCTTGCAGCAAATCCCACCGTGGTCCTTAGCTAAGGCACATGGACTTTTACATACAAAGTAGAATAAGCTGCAGAAAGCCAATAAAACAAACTGGGGGGGGGTGTGCTTTTTTCCCCCACCACAATGTCAAGTATGAGCTCGTCTGTTTCACCTTTCCCCCCCCCAAAAAAAGGAAGGCAGAAAGGATCCTCTACCCTGGCACTCCCAGGGAAGAAGAATCCGTTGGCATGGTGACAGCCAGTCCTAGCCTTTTAACTAGCAGGAATAAGAATGTTTTGTTCTCATTAAGGAAAAAGAGAGCTGCATTCCTAGTTGGTGAGTAATGTCTCTGCCCCGGCGCTAATCTTACAGAAAGCGGTGGCAGCCAGGAACCATTTCCAGTTTAGCCCACTCAACCACTCTTGCTTGAGCCTCTCAAGAACGTCTTTCAGAGGACTCTTCTCCAGGACAGGCCAACGCTCCCCCACATCAGCCTCAGTCAATTTCCCCAATTGAAAATGAGATTTGCTCAAACTGCCTCAGGGGGAAATAGCTGGGTGGGTGGTGGATGGGTGCAATTCTTCCATTCTTATTTGGGATAGGCTGTCAAACCATCAAAACTCATACTTTCCATCACGTCTCATTCGGGGGAATGATGCACCAGTAGATACCCAACCTTCTACCTCCAGGAGAAACTTCCATAACAGCCTATCCACCCTAGAGAGCTTCCCACACGCCCTCTTTTCACCTGGACACCTTCCAGATGTGTAGGATGCCCAGCATGGCCATTGCTGAAATCCTTGCATCTGGGGACACCTATGTTGGGAAGACTAGACTTTCCAAACTCTGGTAACCTACAAAGGGTTCTGACAGCATTGATCTGTGATGCATTTTCATATCCTACAGAGCAGGAGTGCGGTAGAACGCCTTGTGTTTGAGACCCGCTGCCACTGGGGTGGAGATGAGCTCCTGTCATGCATTTCAGCTCCTGCCAACCCGGCAGTTTGAAAGCAGGACGCCACAAGTAGATACCGTATTTTTCGGAGTATAAGACACGCCTTTTTCCCCAAAAAAAGAGGGTGAAAATCTGGGTGCGTTTTATACACTCAATACAGCATTTTTGGCCACCCAAAACCCCACCCCCTTCACAAAAATGGACGTGCAGAGGGTTTGGGAGGCCTGCAAAGTGATCCTGGGAGCTGGGGAGGGCAAAAACAAACAAAAAACGGACCATTTTTTGCTCGTTTTTGCACACACACCCCAGTCCCCGGGAGCACTCTACAAGCCTCCTAAATCCTCTGCATGCCCTGTTTTTTAAGAAAAATGGGCCATTTTTTGCTCAGTTTTTGCCCCCCCCCCCAGCCCCCAGGAGCACTTTGCAGGCCTCTCAAACTCTCTGCATGCCCCGTTTTTCACAAAAAATGAGGGGTGCAGTGGATCTGCAGAGTGCAAAAACTTTTTTTTAAATTTACCTCTTCAAAATTTTGGTGCGTCTTATACTTGGGTGAGTCTTACACTCTGAAAAAACGGTAAATGGGTACCACTTCGGCGGGCAATTTCATGGGGATACCAAAGAAGCCCCCAGCTAGGCATCTCCCGGGCATCGGTGATGTCACCGGGAAATCCTTTCACCACGAAAGCATTTCAGGGCTTCTGATACCGAAGTATTAGTATCCTGCAGAGTGCCAGCTGGGCTACCTAAGTGATCTGGAATCAACCGAGAAGACAGCCTGGAACCGTGATGGTGAACCTATGGCACGCATGCCAGAGGGGGAAAGCAGAGCCCTCTCTGTGGGCACATGTGCTGTCGCCGCAGCTCAGCCAGCTGGTTGTCGGGTTTCCGGCGCTCTGGTGCGAGCGCCTTCCAGTTTGGGCACTCTGTGCCAAAAAGATTCACCATCACTGGCCTAGAATGTACAGGTAATCCTTGATTTACAACAGTTCATTTAGTGACCGTTCAAAGTTACAACAGCACTGAGCAAAGTGACTTATGACCATTTTTCACACTTACAACTATTGCAGCATCCATATGGGCATGTGATCAAAATCCAGATGTTTGGCAACTGACTCATACTATTTATGACAGTTTCAGAGATCTGGGGTCATGCAATCCCCTTTTGTGACTTTCGGATAAGTCAAGTCAATGGGGAAGCCAGATTCACTTTACAACCGTGTTACTACCTTAACAACTGTAGTGATTCACTTAACAACTACAGCAGTAAAATGGGGCAAAACTAACTTAACAAATGTTTCACTTAGCAACAGAAACTCTGGATTCAATTGTGGCCGTAAGTGAAGGATCACCTGCCTTTGTCTGACTTGGATGGGGGCAGAATTTGTGGTTCAAAGGCCCCATAAAAAGAGAAGCAAAATAAGCCCCTTTCATCACTGTTCTCTCTCCTCTGTAGAATAGCTTCTGAGAGTGCTGTGACGCGACTCCTGCTTGGGAAGGTAATATGGAAACCTTTTTTTGCAACTACTGATTTTCTCCTAACAAAGCCCTCGCTTCAATTTCCAACGCACGTCATCGTTCAGTTTGTATTATTGCAAAGTTTAATTTAGTTTTCAGGAGAGCTGAATTATGTTCAATTGCCCTTTGCTTTGATCTTGTGAGTTCAGGACATGCAAAATTTGCCTTCATTAACAAATGTTGCAAAACAAGCATCCAATAAAGATCTCAGCTAAAAGACTGGCACCGTAACATGACCAAATCATCATTATCATAGTGCGTAAGTCTGCAAAAATATTTATCCTGTGCTCCTGATCTATTCCCAAGATTGATTCTCACCCTAGTTATACCGGAGTTCTTCACAGGTAATCCTCAACTCACAAACACAATTGGAACAAGAATTTCCATTGCTAAGCAAGGTAATTGTTAAGTGAGTCACGCCTGATTTTACAACCTTTTTGCCATGGTTCTTAAGTGAATCATTCCAGTTAAGTGAAATATCCCAAAGGTGCTTTTTCAACTGGACTTTCTGGTTTTTATTTGAAGACGTTTTGCTTCTCAACCAAGGAAGCGTCTTCAGCTCTGACTGGATGGTGGGGAATGGAAGGATCCAGTCTTCAAAGAAAAACCAGAAAGTCCAGTTGCCTCCTGAAAAAGCACCTTTGGGGCAACCAGGACATGGATGACTGAGAATCTCCATAGACATTGGGTGAAATACTATATATCCGTGATGGCGAACCTATGGCACGCGTGCCACAAGTGACACGCAGAGCCATTTGTCAGGGCACGCGAGGCGCTGCCCTGTCAGCTGGCCAGCGCACATGCGCACGCTGGCCAGCTGAGTTCACCTTTTTAAAAGCCATTTTTTGCCCTCCCCAGGCTCCAGAGGCTTTATAGGAGCCTGGGGAGGGCAAAAAGAGCCTCCCCCGCCCCCCCGGAGCCTCCCCCGTTCCCTGAAGCCTCCGGAGGGCCTCCGGGGGGGCGGGGGAGGCTCTTTTCACCCTCCCCAGGCTCCTATAAAGCCTCTGGACCCTGGGGAGGGCGAAAAAAGCATGTAAAAATTGGGGGGTCGCGCGTTGTGCGCGCATGCGCACTGGGGGGATCACACGTTGCATTATGGGTGCGGCACGCCCACACATGACCCCCCTGCGCACCCCCCACTTGTGGCACGCGAGCCAAAAAAGGTTCGCCATCGCTGCTATATATGATTATGAATCCGGATTCCTCTGACTTTGCTTTATTGGAAACTGGCTGGGAAAATTGCTAAGGGCGATCATGTGATCCTGGGATGCTACAACCATCGTAAATACATGCCAGTTGCCAAGCACCCGAATGTTGATCACACGGCCATGAGGATGCTGCAGGAGTTGTGAGTGCGAGTAAGTCAACTTTTTCAGCAGCTGTATCTTCAAAGTATCGCTAAACGAAGGGTTGTAATCTAAAAAATACCTGTAGTCATGTATACTACAGGTATCTTGAAATTAAAGATAATTATAAAATACAAACGTTGCCCATTAAATAGAACATTTAGCACAAAGGAATTACATGCTTTCCAAATCATTTGGCGAACTGCTTTTCCTGAAGAATTTTCGGACTTGTAATTTGGCTGAAAAAAGTCCACTAAAAATTTATTAAAAGGATGTGGAGACTCTAGAAAGAGTGCAGAGAAAAGCAACAAAGATGATTAGGGGACTGGAGGCTAAAACATATGAAGAACGGTTGCAGGAACTGGGTATGTCTAGTTTAGTAAAAAGAAGGACTAGGGGAGACATGATAGCAGTGTTCCAATATCTCAGGGGTTGCCACAAAGAAGAGGGAGTCAAACTATTCTCCAAGGCACCTGAGGGTAGAACAAGAAGCAATGGGTGGAAACTAATCAAGGAGAGAAGCAACCTAGAACTGAGGAGAAATTTCCTGACAGTTAGAACAATTAATCAGTGGAACAGCTTGCCTCCAGAAGTTGTGAATGCTCCAACACTGGAGGTGTTTAAGAAGATGTTGGATAACCATTTGTCTGAAGTGGTGTGGGGTTTCCTGCCTAGGCAGGGGGTTAGAATAGAAGACCTCCAAGGTCCCTTCCAACTCTGATATTATATTGTGTTATGTTATGTTGTCATGTCATATCCTATCCTACCCTACCCTATCATATCATATCATATTATCATATCATATCATATCCTATATCCACATGTGGAGAGAGCTGCATTCTCAGTATCTCTCTAAGAAGGTCTGAATGCTAGTTTGATCATCATCCATAAGATGCAAATGCTGCAAATTTAATTGCACTGCCTTGAATTAAACTGGCTACCTCCCTCTTCCAGCCCTGTAAAAAAACAAAAAAACAAAAACAGAGAAGATTCCTTTAGTGAAATTTCTCTTCCGTTCTGATGCCAACGAGGTCATGGCTTGCAGCTCCTGCTAGCAAACAATCACTACTTTTACAATGCGGCTTCTCTGGCAGGCAGCAGATGGACCCTGAAAGCCATCTGTGATATGAGCAATTAGCCCGAATGCCAGGAGCAGATCCTTTCCCAACTGACAGGCGGACAAGTGTACTTCCCACTGAGAAGGAAGCTGCGTTCCAATAGGCCCAGGCGGGCATTTCACACCCTGGCAGGCAGCTTGTGCTCTGTCTCCGGGTAGGAAGCCACCTCTCCGGATTCTGCACTAGACAAAGAGTCTTTTTCACACAACACCTCACTCCAAACAGGCAGCTGAATGAACAAACCAGGCTTGGCAAACAAGCCCGATCTAGTGTCCATTAGCTCCAATTTCTACCCACTTTGGTAAGCAAAGCTGAAGATGATTGTTTTCTACCTCTTCAGCAATTTAGGGTTCATAGGAATGATTGTTTTCCCAATTCCTCCTTGCCATATCCTTAAACCAAACAGCAAGCCACAAAACTGAGCACAACCAGCAGAAAAATCAGTGCTCCCATACAGGAGCGCTTAACACACTTAAAAGTCTTTCAATGTAATGAATAAGCAGTCAATTCTGATCACAAAAAAGGAATGTATTTACTGAATGAGTGCAGAGAAAAGCAACCAAGATGATTAGGGGACTGAAGGCTAAAACATACGATGAACGGTTGCAAGAATTGGGCATGGCTAGTCTAGTGAAGAGAAGGACCAGGGGAGACATGATAGCAGTGTTCCAATATTTGAGGGGCTGCCATAGAGAGGAAGGGGTCAGGGTATTTTGCAAGGCACCTGAAGGCCAGACAAGGAATAATGGATGGGAACTGATCAAGGAGAGATTCAACCTGGAAATAAGGAGGTATTTTCTGACAGTGAGGACAATCAATCAATGGAATAGAAGTTCCTTCAGAAGTTGTGGGAGCTTCATCTCTGGAAGCTTTCAAGAAGAGTTTGGACTGAAATGGTGTAGGGTCTCATGCTTGGGCAGAGGGTTGGACTAGATGACCTACAAGGTCCCTTCCAACTCTGTAAATTTGTTAAAACCACTTGCAGCAGGGAGAGGCCATTGCCAGCAGCCACATTTTATGTTAACTGTTAATCTGTTGTTTTTTTAAAATACAGGTAGTCCTCGACTTACGATCACAATTGAGCCCAAAATTTCAGTTGCTAAGTGAGACATTTGTTAACTGAGTTTTGCCCCCTTTTTCTGGCCACAGTTGTTGAGTGAATCACTGCGGTTCTTAAGCTGTTAAGTGAATCTGGTTTCCCCAGTGACTTTGCTTGTCAGAAGGTCGCTAAAGGAGATCACCTGACCTCAAGGTGCTGCGACCATCATAAATATGAGACAGTTGCATATGAATTTTGATCACGTGACCATGGGGAATGCTACAATGGTCGTAAGTGTGAAAAATGGTTGCAAGTCCCTTTTTAAACAGTCACTAAATGAAATGCTGTAAGTCAGGGATGCTATCTTTACAGAAGTTGAGCACTTTATGCAAAAGAGGAAGTAAGTCAGAGACGAAGAACGAGCAGGTGGATCTCTGTCATTTCAATCTGATATAAACTGCCATTTTTGCATTCAAAAGTTAGGATAATTTTTTTAAAAAGTACAAATACAGGCAAATTGATCTGGTTCTCCAGGACTGTAATTTGCCATGAGATCCCTTGAATGGATCATGGAAGGCTACAGCTAATAAGTTTGCTGTTGCTCTTATTGTTCCGATAAGAAAAGTTCGCATTTTATTTCAGCATAAAGAGGAGAAGGAACTTTGCTAGTTCAGAGTAAAAAATACTCTCCATATAGTTTTGTCACAGTAAGCAGACAGAGGTCCTCTTGGGTTGTTTTGAATTATTTTCACAGTGAATAAACTTAACTTACAAGGAGGGGGAAGAGAAAGGAATCCATGTAAAGGATGATGGGGCACATCAGACCAGCATCTACTTGTTTCTCCTTCCTTCCTTCCTTCCTTCCTTCCTTCCTTCCTTCCTTCCTTCCTTCCTTCCTCTCTTCCTTCTCCATCTCTTCTCTCCTCCTCCCTTCCTCCTGCCATCCATCCTTTCCCCATATCTTCTTTTCCTTCCTTCCACTGTCCTTCTCCATCTCTTCTCCCCCTTCTTTTCTTCCTTCTCCATCTCTTCTCCCCCTTCTTTTCTTCCTTCTCCATCTCGTTTCCCTCCCTTCTTCCTTCCTTCCTTTCTCTCTTCTTTCTCCCCCTCCTTCCCTTCCTGTTTCTTTCTTCTTTCTCCATCTCTTCTCCCTTCCTTCCTCTCTTCCTTCTCCATCTCTTCTCCCCTCCTCCCTTCCTCCCGCTATCCATCCTTTCTCCATATCATCTTTTTTCCTTCCTCCCTTTTCCCTCCTCTCTTCCTCCATCCTTCTCCATCTGTGCTCCCCCTCCCTCCTCCTTCCCTTCCTCCTTTCTTCCTTCTCCCTCCCTTCTTCCCCCCTTTCCCTCTTCCTTCTCCCCCTCCTTCCTCCCTTCCTGTTTCTTTCTTCCATCTCCATTTTCTCCTTTCCTCCATCCTTCCTTCTCTTCCTACTCCATCATGTCTCCCTTCCTTCTGCCATCTACCCTTTCATATTTTCTTTTCCTTCCTTTCCTTCCTTCCTCCCTTTTTCCTTCCTTCTCCATCTCTTCTCCCTCCCCCCTCCCCCCTTTCCTTCCTTCTCCATCTCTTCTCCTTTCCTTCCTTCCTTCTCTTCTTCCTTCCCAACTGAAGAGGGTGGGCTCTTGCAGGACATCCCATCCAACTCTTTTCTCAGTGGCAGGAATGCAAAACTGAGTCCAAGCCAAAAGTTGTCCAGCTTCTTTTTGAAGCCCTCCAATAAGAGAAAGGCGCTTTCTTCGCATCTTTGGTTTCACCATGAATTTGTCCTTACCAGTAATCAGACTATGATAGCACCCAATCGGTCTAACACATTTTACTAAAAGGAACAAGTTAGGGGTGTAAGAGCATCTAACATCAAACCATCAAGCAGAAAACAATAGCCTAATTAAGGAACTACCAAGGAGAAAACTGTGCCCCCACCAATAATGGCAGGGCAAGCTACTGCATATAAACAAGGAGCCAACCCACACCCTAGCACTGACAACATTACCTAGTTGGGTAATGAAATGTCTGTAAGAAAACAAGCAAGCTCAGAGAGTACCAAGGTCATCACATCTTTCTCCTTCAAGTCCTGACCCACTGGCCATACGAGGCCCCTTTCTTCTCTCTGATTTTAAATTTAAACTACAGCCTTATATCCTCCATGATCGTCTGATTTATCTTTTTAAAACTACACATCGTTATATTTTAAATAGCATATATCCAAATTTAGCTATGAGCCGTGCATACAGTACTTTATCTGATCTGGAATTCCCATCCAACTTCTTCCTTGATAACCCCAGATTCTAATTTTGGAATAGGGGAAAAAAAGTTATTTTCATAACTTCTTCTCTAATTGCATCGTTTTATGCAAAGTCCAAAAGTTTATCTATTCCCTTAAGAAATCATCTTTCCCCAGAGAACAGCTCCTTCAGTCTCTTGATTATTCTGGCTGCTGTTTTGAGTTGCTTCGACATTAAAGGTAAAGGTTCCCCTCGCACATATGTGCTAGTCGTTCCCGACTCTAGGGGGCAGTGCTCATCTCCATTTCTTTTTTAAAAAAACAATTTTTATTTATTTTTGAACAAAGACAAACAAACATAAAAATTTTTTAAAAAACCATCTTCCCTTACAAATTGTAGAAAGTGTGTCAGTTGGTTACAGTATTTCCATGCATCTCTTCCGTAGTCACCACCTGCTTTTCATATCAAATTGCATATTTTAAATTCACCTACTTTCGTGTATATCACGATTATTATATCTCAACCTTAATTTGACTATAATTGTTTTTACATCCTTTTATCTATAATATTCAAAATCTAGAATGGGATTATATGATAACATTCTATTAAATCATCCTAAAATCATCCAATCGCAATACATCTTTATAACATATTCTAGATAAAGCTTTTAAAC
Source organism: Natrix helvetica (assembly GCF_964273705.1). NCBI lineage: Eukaryota > Metazoa > Chordata > Lepidosauria > Squamata > Natricidae > Natrix > Natrix helvetica. Next base: position 342,431,040 of record NC_138548.1, read on the forward strand.
CTCCATGTGTTGTTTATATAAAATTTCATATTATCAAACTATTTATATGTATTGTTATCATTATTAATCATTATTTAACTACAGCTATTGTCACTTCATTTTATACATACTACTAGTAAACCAAATTTAGCTTAGTTTTTATTAGACATTTTCATTGCATCAACCTGTATCTTTCCAGTAAATAGTGCAGTCTTATATCTCTTGCCATTTGTAGCATTAATATTCTAATTACTTTCTTAATAAATCTTGTATAAACCTCTTTTCGCAACATGTTGTTCCTTTCGTATCTCATAAAAGCTCGAAACCCAGCATCTGCTCTTTCCATCAGCTTATCTTTGGTTATCACTGGTGCTTCTGTCAGGATTTCTCTCCTTATCTCCATCAATTTTTCTCTCTTTTCTTCTTCCATGCTTTGAAGTCTGGGGTAGAGTTCCAATCCATCTACCTCCCCTTTCCATATTCCGCTCTTGTCATTACCAACCACGCTCACTTTGTTGTCAGTATCCACAATTTTCTTATCTCTTTCTCATTTTTTTCTTCCATTTTTTGAACTCTGTCCTCCACATTCTTCATTTGATAAACATCCTCAGTTTTTCCATCAAATTTTTCGGTTTTGTATTCCATATTTTCCAATCTCTTTTCAATTCTGTCACAACTAATAGATTTTGAATTTCAAACATAATCATTTGCAATGTTACAGTTTCTTTTTCCTTCTGTGGCATTCTTCCAATTTTGCAGGCACTGCCAACATAGGATTCAAGGCTATTTTAATAAACTTCAAACAGGTTCATTTATTATCTTTCAAGTCAAAATGTTGTCTTCTCTCCAATAGCTAGTGATAGAACTTCCAAAAGGCACCTGTATAAACAACTTGTGCCCTTCCTACTATCACTGTCAGTAAACAAACTGAAAGAACCTTGAATCTCAAGTGATCAAAGAGAAAGAAGAAAAAACAATGTATCCAGCCTCCAGCCTCTAAGTGGCAGTGTAACTGCTTTTCCTCCTGTTGTTACAACCCTCTTTATAATCCTTCTTATTATCTTCTTTATATTCCAAGCTTAAAAAAGAAAAAAAACCTTAAATGGAGATAAAAAACAATCCAATCAATGCAATCAAGCATTATAAAAAAGAAGGAAAATTTTAATCCATAGGTGTAAGCAAAAGTAAAAAAGAAGAAGAAAAAATTAATCCATTCAGTTTAAAAAATAGGAAGCCTTTGCAAAAATTCCATCCATGAAAAAAAAATTAGAAATAGGATAACACACTAAGTTTAATGTAGATTAATTTTGCTGCTTACAGTCTTCAAACTTCAATATTAATTTAACTTACTTTTTTGGGGGGTAGTCTCTTTTTCTAATAATAAAATTTCCTCACCAATTCGACACACTTTCTCTTTTCGCTTTCTTCCCCTTCTGAAGCTGTCCCAACTTCAGCAGCTTCATTAGCTGTGTTTCTGTCGCCGGAAAAAAAGGCTATTGCTGGATCTTTCAGGGACTTTGCAATGTCCCTGAGATCAACAGGAGGTGCCCTTCTCAATCACCATCTCTGCGGGACGGTTTAGGTCCGAATGGACCGTCTAGCGGCAGAAATATCGACTGCGATCTTGGAGCACCAAGATCGCACAGAGTGCCGTTGTGACGTCAGCCCCTTTTCTGCTGTGCTCATCTTCATTTCAAAGCCGAAGAGCCAACACTGTCCGAAGACATCGCTTGTCATGTGGCCAGCATGACTAAACACTGAAGGCGCGCAGAACTCTGTTACCTTCTCATCAAAAGTTGTTCCTATTTTTTTTACTTGCAGTTTTACGTGCTTTCGAACTACTAGTTAGCAGAAGCTGGGACAAGTAATGGGAGCTCACTCCGTTATGCGGCACTAGGGATTCAAACCGCCGAACTGCCAACCTCTCTGATCAACAAGCTCAGTGTCTTAGCCACTGAGCCACTGCGTTCCAACATTACCATATCCTTTTTGAAAAGGGATGACCAGAATGATATATTCAAGAGAAACCACTACATTAAACCATTTTTTTCTTCTGTTCAATCATGCCTTCCTGGAGATGGCCCGGAGAAGTCCCTGCAGTTTCCTTGGCAAGGCTTTTCAGAAGTGTTTTGCCATTGCTTCCTTCCTAGGGCTGAGAGAAAGTGGGTGGCCCAAGATCGCTTTGTTCCCAGGGCAAGACTAGCTAGAACTCACAGTCTTCTGGTTTCTAGCCTGGTGCTTTAACCACTGCACCAAACTGACTCTCATAAAACCTTTAGGACAGGGGTGTCAAAATCGATTTCACCGAGGGCTGCATCAGGGTTGTGTTTGACCTCGGGAACTGGGGTGGGTGTGGCCAGCTTGATGTCACTCGTGTCGGGGGCACTTGCGATGGTGGAGCACTCTGCCAGCCAAAACAGGCTCCCGAGCTCCGTTTTTGGCTGTGATAGCCTCCTGCAGCCCTCTGCCAGCAAAAACGGAGCTTGGGGAGGCTGCATGCGCTGCCCCCTCAGGTTCCGTTTTCGCTGGCAGAGGGCTGCAGGAGGCTATCACAGCCAAAAACGGAGCTCGGGAGCCCATTTTCGCAGGCCGTTCCTTCACTGTTTCCAGGGTGACCCCACGGGCCAGATCTAAGCATCCAGCCCGTAGGCCTTGAGTTTGATACCCCTGCTTTAGGAGACTGCTATTTTTGAGATTCCTTCTCTCACACAGTTTCCAGCAGGATATGTACTTTTTTCACTGCAACTGCACACTGGGCTCATGCTTTCACCCTGAATTCATCCCAGCACCCACATTTTTTTCCTGGCCAATCAACTCTCAAGAGTTGGTCTGCTTATGTTTTGTTTGGGCCAACATGCATCATTCCCCTATTTAGATCCATGATGAGCCTCTTTCTTTGATTGCAGAGTTATGTAAATGGTGATTTTGCTCCACCATAATCAATCCCGCTGTGCAACCTTCGGCAGTTCCTGTTTTCTCCTCTATCATTCTGTGGTTGGTTTCATCTCCCACATCGCCATCTGGTATTTCTGGTCTGGAAAGATGCTGAAATGACTGGCTTAAATTAAGGAAGCGGCTTCAGCATTAGAACCTCTTTTTGCCATTTGGAATTAAAGGGTTGGTTTTTTTTTAGATTGGACAATAATCTTCATTTATACATCTGAGACTGCTTCACATTTCCCAGAATCACAGATTGCATTTGCACAATGCCCTAATCCCTAAACCTGTGTTAAACCATGCACACGTATAATTGCTGTGTTCATTTTGCACATTATGTCTAAGCCAGAGCAGTAAATCAACTTAGGACTTAATGGGATGGCTGAGTTTACACACCAGAAGCTAAAACATAAGCTATCCAACCCTGTCCTAAGATGTTATGCTAGCCAACCTAGACTCGAAAGATCTAATTTCCAATTATGGGATCCTGTTGTATGAAGCGTTAGGTGTCCTAATTGTTTTGGGAGGGAAGGAGGGAGGGAGAGAGGGAGGGAAGGAAGGAAGGAAAAAAGAAAAAGAGAGAGAGAGAAAGAGAGAGAGAGAGAGAGAGAGAAAGAAAGAGAGAAAGATAGATAGATAGATAGATAGATAGATAGATAGATAGATAGATAGATAGATGATAGATAGATAGATAGATAGATAGATAGATAGATAGATAGATAGATAGATAGATGGAGGGAAGAAAGAAGGTTTATATTTCAGATAGTCCTCAATTTCTTGCTATAGTTGTTAAGTGAATCACTGCAGTTGTTAAACTAGTAATACAGTTGTTAAATGAATCTGGCTTCCCTATTGATTTTGCTCATCAGAAGGTTGCAAAACGTCATCTCATGACCCCAGATTACTGCAACCATCATAAATATGAGTCGATTGGATTGGATTGGATTTATTAGATTTATATGCCGCCCTTCTCCCAAGGACTCAGGGCGGCGTACAGCATTAAAAAACACATAGTACAAAAGTTAAAAGGAAATTAGAAACAGTCCAAAAAACAAACCCAATTTATATAACACTCACATTTTAAAAATTAAATAAAATTAACAGGCCAAGTGCCAATTAAGAGTCAGTTGCCAAGTGCCTGAATTTTGATCAGGGGGCAACAGGGATGACTCAACCGTCAAAAGTATGAAAAAGGTATGTGGAAAGTATGAAAAACAGTGGAAAGTATTAAAAACGAATACACTCATGCCCAAGAACAGCATGTTTTCTATGTAACTGCCCATAATAAGAGTCCAGTTTAAAAAGGCATGACTTGAAACTCAGAAAACGTCTGGGAGAAAAAGGAAGAGATTTGCGAACTGTACCTCTCAAGGAAAACCCGAGGGCCTCATCTGCAAAAGGCAAAGGAAAGAAAGACTTAATAAGATTTGCTGGAGAAAGCAGGGATTTTCGCCTCCGGAATGAAATAACTGGGCATGTTCATAGCAGCATTGGGGGGGGGGGGGGGGGTTCAAAATTTTTAGCAAGGGGTTCTCTGTCATGTTGCTGGGTGGGCGTGGCCATGGTGGGCATGGCCATGGTGGGCGTGGCCTAGTCAGCCTCCTCCACCAGGGCGCGGGGGGCATTTTTGCTCTCCCCGGACTCCGGAGGGTGTTCTTGAGCCTCTGAGAGTGCCTAAATGGCCTCCCCAGGCTCCGGAGGCCCTTTGGAGGCCAGAAAGAGCCTGTTTCCGGTCTTCTGGAACTTTTTGGGAGGCCTGTTTTTCGCCCTCCCATAGCCTCCATGCGGGCCTTGTACTTAACCTGGCATCCCAAATGGGCAGCGTGGAGACCCCTGGGAGGGGAGGGACAGGAGGGGCGGGATGGGTGGGGCAGGAGGGTTGGGGCGGGACCAGCCAGGGGTGGGACTTGCGAGTTTGCCCAACTGGGCAGATCCTTAGCTAAAAGATGACCTGAACCCGTGCGAACCTGCAGCAGCCCACCCCTGCATAGCAGGCCATGTTATTTTTGCCCACTGCCAGAATGCCAGCCTAGAGATAGGCCTTTCTCTCTGGCCCTGGGGAAACCCATTGGCTGGGCTCGCACAATTTCTTTTAACTTGGTGGTTGAGTTCTCACAACGCACCACAATACACACAATACAACACACCACTATTATGGGCCAGATTCAGACAGCACACGCTATGACGTGCACACACCCCAAAAAGCCACTTCGGCACCGTCTAGAAATGAAGTTGTTCTTTGACAGGTAGTCCTTGACTTACAGCCATAATGGAGACTGCCCATTATGGTCATACGTCATGATGGTTGTAAAGCATGACGGGACCTGTTTTTGCAACCATTTTTTTTTTTGCAGCAGTTAAGCAAGCACCACAGTCATAAAACAAGCTCTTGGTTCACTACAGAGCATTTTTGTCCAAAACTGGAAGTAAATGCTAGTTTTCAGCCCAAATGTCTTAAATGCAGGTGATTTGTCAAGTTGCTGATGTGCAGTCATGTGACCATGGGGGATTTCCCCCCCCCCCGCCCAGTTTGGAACCAAGTTGTAAGTACCTGGTTGTGGGGGAAGGAGGAGTCATAACTTTGGTTGCTAAGCAACAAGTTGCAAGTTCTTTCTGAGCCTCAGCAGCTTTTAAGATGTGTGGACTTCAGTCCCAGAATTCCTCCATCAGCTGCACTCCCACAACAGCCTAAGGATGCCGTCACTGGAGGCTTGTAAGAAGAGACTGAACAGCCACTTGTCTGGAGTGATGTAGGGCAGGGGTGTCAAACTCGATTTCATTGAGGGCCGCATGAGGGTTGTGTTTGACCTTGGGGGGGGGAGGGGGTTAGGGGGGCATGTTGGTGGTCGGCGTGACCATGGTGGGCATGGCCAGCTCGATGTCACTCGTGTCAGGGTGGGCCGGGTGGGCCTGGGGGGATCCTCCTGCGGCCCTCTGCCAGAAAAAATGGAGCACGCGGCCCTCCCAAGCTCCATTTACACTGGAAGAGGGCTGCAGGAAGCCATCGCAGCTGAAAACGGGGCCTAGGAGAGCCATGCACAGCCCTCCCAAGCTCCATTTTTGCTGGCAGAGGCACTGCAGGCTGGTCCTTCGCTGTTTCCAGGGTGGCTCCACAGGCCAGATCTAAGCACCCCACGGGCCGGGTCGAGGCCCTGGGCCTTGAGTTTGACACCCCTGGTGTAGGGTTCTCTTGCTTGAACAGGAGGTTGGACTGGAAGACCCCCCAAGGTCCCTTCTAACTCTGTTATTCTGTTATATCTCAACCCTGCCCTCCCTCGGGAGCTGCCCTCCAGGACTGCAAGCAAGGGGTTAACGCTAACATTCCTCTTCCTCCTTCTCTTGACCTGCACTGCAGCGGCTTTTGAGTCGAGGCTATTCTTTGCACCCTTGATAAAGCATGTGAGAGAGCTGAAGGCCTCATACATTCTTCAATTCAGGGCTTGGCAGCTTGCCGGTGAGCTGTCACTCCCTGGCACTCGGGGCAGAAAGGGAGAGAAGTCCAGGGAACACAAAAGCCAAACTCCCACCAAAGCCAGCTGTGCTTAAATCCAACCCCCCCCCCAATACACCCACACCCACACATACACACACAAGCTCAGACCCCCTTCTTCCGGCAAGGGGAGGAGGAGGAGAAAGCTCGCTTGAGTTTCCACTGCAGACTTCAGAGACGGGGCAAGCCCCCTCCCCTTCATGGGCAGGAAGCTGGAGGTTGCTTCTTGCAGCCGTCTGCATATTGCCCAGAAACTTGCCAAGGCAATTCAGAACAAGACTCCCTAATAGTAGGGTTGTGCCATGTTTATGTAAAACGTTGAGGAAGGTAGGAGGCAGAGCTCCCAAAGAAGCCGGATCCCCATGTCATAGCCGTTAGTTCTCCCACCGTACCCTTCCCAGTCCTATCCCACCGCAACCATGGGTGGCATGGGCCCCTCTCGCTCCCAGAGTGCTTTTCCCATCTGTTCTTCCTTCAACAGGAAGTTTCCATTCCCCAAGATCTGTGGCAGTATTTTTTTTTAAAAAAATCTAATTGCCAAAGCAAAAGCACAAAAAAAAAATTCTTTATAAAAGATAACTCTTCTGTCTCTTCTGGTGGAAAGACCATAGAAGGCCTATGTTATATCAAAAGACAATGGAGCTATTTTTAAACCTTCTAAAAACACCTCCTCACCCCTCCCTCCAAGCAATTTAGGAAGCATGCGAGAAGGATAACAGGCAAGCCAAGGAAGGAATCGCTGTCCCAAGTCAGAATTGTTATTATTGTATGTACAATACTCAGAGCGCTCAGTTCTAGGCACTGAGTGAGTGCTAGGCACAAAACTGCAAGTTAAAAATAAATCAAAGCAAAATCCGGGAGGGAGGGAGGAAAGAAGGAAGGAAGGAAGGAAGGAAGGAAGGAAGGAAGGAAGGAAGGAAGGAGGAGAAGAGAAAGAGAAAGAAAAGGAGCTCTTTAAAAAGAACACTCCTGGGAGCCTCTGAAAGACAAGCACAAACGATGCACAGCAAGGAAACTGTTTTTTGCAAAGATCGCAAATCTTATTCTATTTTTTGCTGGGTGTATCAAGACTGATAATTTGCTGTTTCAAATTCTGTCTCATTTTTTTCCCAATACAGGTAGTTCTCCACTTATGACTGGCCGTTTAGCAACCATCTGAAGTTACGATGCACTCCCTTCAAAGCTACTTACGAGCCCATTTTGAAATTACAACAGCAGTGCGCTCTCTCTCTCTCTCTCTCTCTCACACACACACACACACACACACACACACACACACAGTCAAATTGTCACCCTTCCAGGTGCTTGGCAACTGGCTTACCTTTAGGGCCATTTGCAGCAACCCGCGATCATGATTTCCAAATTGCGGTGTGTATTTGCGATGACTTACGATACTGGGATCAATTACAGTCGTAAGACAAGGACTACCTCTACACCCAACAACAGGCCTCCCTGACAGCCCAACTCACAATTACCAAATGAATGGGGAAGTTGTTTACAGATAGCCCTCAACTTATGAACACAATTGAGCCCAAAATTTATGTCGCTGAGTGAAACATTTGTTAAGTGAGCTTTGCCCCATTTTACAACCTTTCTTCCCACAGTTGTTAAGTGAACCAAAGTTACGTGTTTGTTAAGTGAATCTGGTTTACCCAATGACTTTGCTACTCATAAGGTCACAAGAGGTGATCCCCTGATCACAGGACACGGCAACTGTCGTAAATGTGAGTTGGTTGCCAACTATCTGAATTTTGATCACGTGACCATGGGGATACTGTAACAGTCGTAAGTGTGAAAAATGGTCATAAGTCATTTTTTTCAGTGATGTTGTAACTTTGAACAGTCACTAAATGAACTGTTGTAAGTTGAGGACTACCTGCACTTCTCTCATTAGAGCCTACAATGCAGTGTAGGGCATCAATAGGTTGAAGTCCAAGGCAGGTACTCTGTACAATGAAGGACTTTTTTTTTAAAAAAAATGTATTAAAATATGTTTATACTCTTTTTTTTATATTATGCTCTGGTGACAGAACCCAGTCTCTCTTGGCAGATCTCCAAGAATTTAATCAAGGTGAGACCTGGCTATTTGCATTGAAAATTACCAGGAAGTCCCAGAGTTGCAAATTAGACTGGAAAATTGAGGAGGAAAAAATGGAAGAAGGCAAAAGCCAATCATTTCCCTATCATTTTCAAGAAAAATACCTGGACATATTTATGAAGTCACCAAGAGTTGAGCTCAACCAGGAGGTTGTTTAACCTACTCCATGCAGCACAGGTGGGTTTTTTTTTTGAGCTGTCATAGATCAATCATCTGGCTATCATATAGATGTCCCCAGGTAGCCAACTATGATGGAAAAAATGACAGCAAAAATCCCCCTTAACAAGCTTGTATCCCAGCATCTCTAGCAAATATGGCAATTATGCATTTCTGACATTATGATACTTGCATTCCCTTGCAAACACCTGTGAATAAACCATAGGTACCACATCTATCCATATCTCAGGCTGAATTCACCCTTTGTTTTAAATCAGAATTAGTTTAACCATGATTTTGATTAGGCTTCAATGGCTATTGCCCAGCATAGATACCTTAAACAATATCTCAGGGGTTGCCACAAAGAAGAGGGAGTCAAACTATTCTCCAAGGCACCTGAGGACAGAACAAGAAGCAATGGGTGGAAACTAATCAAGGAGAGAAGCAACTTAGAACTGAGGAGAAACTTCCTGACAGTTAGAACAATTAATCAGTGGAACAGCTTGCCTCCAGAAGTTGTGAATGCCCCAACACTGGAAGTCTTTAAGAAGATGTTGGATAGCCATCTGTCTGAAACGGTATAGGGTTTCCTGCCTAGGCAGGGGGTTGGACTAAAAGACCTCCAAGGTCCCTTCCAACTCTACTATTGTATTGTATTGTATTGTATTGTATTGTATTGTATTGTATTGTATTGTATTGTATTTGCAAATCATAATGAATGGGGTCATACATCTCCTTTCACATTCTCAGCCTCAGTCAAGTATTATGTCCAAACCTCAAATCATGTGATTTGTCTTAACTAGGGATGGTTGAAGTAAATCAACTCCACAAACCATGGTTTGGTGTGGGCTTGTTTCAAACAAACTACAATGAACATCAGCTCTCCCAGCCTGGGGCCTCAAAATGTGTTGGGGCTACAACAACAAAGAATTCCCCACACAGTTGAACAGCAAAAAATTAGAGGATGGCAACAGCTTGTGGAATTCAGAGAAAGCCATATTGTAGTTAATTTAAAACAGAAGGAAGAAAACTCTGAACTCTGTCCTCACAGTTGAACCAGAGGAATCAGAAACAGAAGAATCATTGGTAGGATTTGCCTTTTGCTCTGAATCCTTAAACATACTTTTGAAATCAGAGTGGCTGGGTAGACACCTGAAAGTCACAACCAACTATCCAGCTTTTGGCTAAATATGCTACATGATTTAGACTGATAGCTTCCTAATATGATATGATGCTTATTTGTACCCTATGGTTATCATTAATTGTTGTACCTTATGATTCTTGACTAATGTATCTTGTCTTTTTATGTACACTAAGAGCATATCTGTCAAAGACAAATTCCTTGTGTGTCCAATCACATTTGGCCAATAAAGAATTCTATTCTATTCTATTCTATTCTATTCTATTCTACATGAATCCAACTTGGTGCCTTAGCTCAATGACTGGATTCACACATCACCTTAATCCCTCATTAACTTAGCCATGGGTTCTTGAAGAAGCTACCATGGGCAGGCTTTCCAGTCATGCTAAACCAGTGGTTCTTAACCTTTTCTTCACCACGGACTCTCTTTAAATACTTTTTGTGGCCACCAACCATGGCCATGGACCCCAAAGACTTAACTCAAGATTTAAATCGTAACATTTCTTCAAGCTTTCAAGGACCTCCTGTGATGACATTGCAGGCCCCCAGGGACCACAGGTTGAGAACCACTATGCTAAACCATGCCCTATTTTCATCATGCACAGCAGCAAACTTGCTGAGTCAAAAGCAACCACACCGTGCTTCCCCCAAAATAAGAGACTGGGTCTTATTTATTTTTTTTGCTCCAAAAGATGCATTAGGCCTTATTTTCTGGTTAGGTCTTATTTTGGGGTGAAATACGGCACTAATTGTGTCTGTCTGTCTGACGATCTTAACTGGGGCTTATTTTGGGGGGTAGGGCTTATATTACGAGCATCCTGGAAAAAAATCATGCTAGGGCTTATTTTCCGGTTGGGTATTATTTTCAGGGAAACAGGGTAGCACAAAGTCAGGTCACATCCTTTGAAGGCCAGGCCAGACAATCTAGAGGGCTCCCCTCCAATCAACTCACTAGCTCCGGAGTAGCATCTTTACAGTAGGGTGGGAAATCCGCATCCCCCTGAAATCCCCATATGGAAAGAGAGATATGAATGCAATAAATTGCCGTACTCCTGCTCATGGACCAACAGATGGCTCAAACATGACCTCATTATCAGCAGCGTATGAAATGACGGATTTCATCCTCAAATGAGGGCCCTTGAGATGTGTTGGGGCTACAGACTTCCAGAAGTCCCCACGGAGCGGCATTTGTGCCTAAGTGCTTAGTTTTCAGACTTCCAATTTACGCTCGACTCCTCGAGCTGAATTATTCAGTGACATTATTTTTTATCCATTTAGTCACATCCCACTCTTCCTTCCAAACTGGCACCTCAAAAAGCTCAGATTTGCATACCTCAAGGCTCTCCTCTCATCCAGATTCTGGCCAAGTTGAAACACGCTTTGCTTAAGCAAAATAACAATCTCAGTGCCCTCAAAACACTCCCTGGAATTATCCATTCATGGCTTCCCTCTGCAGGCCTCGGAGGCACCAATTTCCTACTGGAAGCACCCTTAGAGTGGTTTTAACAACCTCCGCAGCTGCTACTCTCCCCTGAACATTGGTGCATGTGCTGAAACGACCAGAACTGAACTAAAAAAAAATCTCACATTTGCTGAAATCAAGTTATGAACTGATGCTGTGCATTTGAGGTTTTTTTTCCCCCACAAAGTATACTGCTTTTATAATAGGAACCACAAAAGGAACATTCATTCATTTGTTCATTTTTTTCATTCATTCATTCATGCATTCATTCATGCATCCAATAATGCATGCACAGAGTCATTCATATCCCACCTTTATCATTTTTATACATAACTCAAGGCAGCAAACATATCTAATACTCCTTCCTCCTCCTCCTCTTTTCCTCAACAAGAACAATCCTGTGAGGTAGGTTGGGCTGAGAGAGAGAGTGACTGGCTCAAAGTCCACCAGCCTGAGAGGCTCAGGACTCACGGTGTCCCACTTTCTAGCCTTAACCGCGGTGACTAGACCAAAATGGCTTGAAACCAATGCCAGCTCATTCTCAGCTAGCAAACAAGAGCTGCTGCTATTCTTGTGACTGTCTGGAAGGCTCCTAGGAGCCCTTTGAATAATTGTGAAAACAACGCCTGTTTGCAGAATAACGCAAGGTAGCCTCTCTGGGAAGGCCGCGCCTCACATTGGGTGGGTGCGCCTGCTAATAACAGCATAAAAATGTGAAGATAACTGGGGCTGCTGGTCCCTGTAATTGGCTGAGGCCGCCAGGGCATGGTGGGGCAGGGAGAAGGATTGGGGCCTCCTAGCCCATGGCAGCTTTCCACATGCCAGTGAGCCCTGTAGCTTGCACCAGGCCTCCCCCCACTCCTGAGGCCCACTGACAGTTACAATACAATATAATAGTAGAGTTGGAAGGGACCTTGGAGGTCTTCTAGTCCAACCCCCTGCCTAGGCAGGAACCCCTATACCGTTTCAGACAGATGGCTATCCAACATCTTCTTAAGTTCACTTAACAACCCATGTTATCACTTATTGACCAGAGCAGCAGGATTGGTTAGAATACAGTACTGCAGGTTTGCTACTGGGAGTTCAACCCTGACCAACGCAAGGTTGACTCAGCCTTCCATCCTTCCAAGGTCGGTAAAATGAGGACCCAGATTGTTGGGGGCCGTATGCTGACTCTGTAAACCACTTAGAGAGGGCTGTAAAGCATTATGAAGTGGAATATAAGTCGAAGTCCTATTGCTATTGCCGTTGCGGTGACTGAGTGAAGCACATGATGTCTCCCTTAATGACTACTTTGTCACATGATGTCTGTCTTAATCTTGATCAAGATTCCAGGCTCAATTGCAGGCATAAATTGACGACTGCTTGTTTGATCATATACGCCTAAGCTAACGTGCGTTAGAAATTGAGATCACTCAATATTTGACTATCCTAGCTTGCTGAAAGAACTTCCGGAAACCTGAGACAGAGATCATTTACTGTATTATGACCAGGGAAAGCCAAAACACCTGACAGAGAAATATATGCACACTGTCCTCTTACACCAGGGATGCCAAACTCGCAGCCTGCAGGCCGAATGTGTCACATGCTGGCCACGCCCATCCCCGGTTTAGTGAAGGGGGGGAAGTCGCTATACATCATGTGACAATGTGACGACGCAAGACTCTAGAAAGAGTGCAGAGAAGAGCAACACAGATGATTAGGGGACTGGAGGCTAAAATATATGAAGAACGGCTGCAGGAACTGGGTATGTCTAGTTTAATAGAAAGAAGGACTAGGGGAGACATGATAGCATTGCTCCAATATCTCAGGGGTTGCCACAAAGAAGAGGGAGTCAAGCTATTCTCCAAAGCACCTGAGGGTAGAACAAGAAGCAATGGGTGGAAACTAATCAAGGAGAGACGCAACTTAGAACTGAGGAGAAATTTCCTGACAGTTAGAACAATTAATCAGTGGAACAGCTTGTCTCCAGAAGTTGTGAATGCCCCAACACTGGAAGTCTTTAAGAAGATGTTGGATAGCCATCTGTCTGAAATGGTATAGGATTTCCTGCCTAGGCAGGGGGTTGGACTAGAAGACCTCCAAGGTCTCTTCCAACTCTCCTATTGTATTGTATTGTATTGTATTAAGTTTGACACCCCTGTCTTACACCCTTTACCACAAAGCCTGAGATTTATCAGGTAAATTAAAAATGTCATGACCAATATTTTGGGTTTATAAAAAATGAAATTTGAAGCCGTCCCGAGTCTCTTTTGAGAGAGGGGCGGTCTAAAAATCCAATAAAGTTAAGCCAAACCTTGTTGAAGACTCCAGTACTAACTCCTGGAAACAGAAAATAGTGGCTCTTAAGATTTTGACTAAAGCACATATATAGTAATAAGGTTGGCCATTTAGCTACATGTGTCAGTCAGTTGACTGAAGAATATGTCTTCAGGTTGCTGTTGAATTCCTGTGACCACATAGATTTTCTACAAGATGATTAAATGAATGGTTGTAAGTCAAGGACTATCTCTGTGGGAACTCAGCTAATTTGGTTATGGGTCAGGTTCATTATTTTAAAAAATCCACACAATGGTAATTTACTCACCAAATTATGATGAAAGAAAGCTTGGTTCAGTATATGTGAACTGACTCCTTTTTTTTCGGAAAGAAAAACTGAGTGAAGGATTCTGCCCGCAAAGATAACTGCACCTGTAATTCGGTCTAATGCTGTGCATTTTTAGCAACTCCCCAAGCATTCATGCAAAGGCCCCTCCTTGTCCACTGGCAGACGTCTTTCTAAAGAAAACGGCAAGGACCGAACCTGGAATCATCTGCTTTAAAATGACATATTCATTCCTAAGATTACAGTGTTATTTCAGATTCAGCAAACAAATTTCATTACTTCAAAAGGAAAACGAAAGGTGTTGACTTCTTCCTTCACTTTCTTTTCTAATTCCTATTTCCCCTGTAACCAGCTGTCTTAACCAGGACTTCAGATGTGATGAAGTTCAACTCAGCTCCTAGAAATTCTGGGAATTGAAATCCTCTACATGCAGAATGCATAAGATTGTCTACACCAGGGGTGTCAAACTCGATTTCATTGAGGCCCACATCAGGGTTGTATTTGACTTGGGGGGCATGGCCAGGGGGCGTGGCCAGCTCAATGTCACTTGTGTTGGGGGCGCCTGTGGTGGCCCAAGCACTCTTGTCAATGAAAACGGGCTACCAAGCTCCATTTTCGGCTGCGATGGCCTCCTGCCACCCTCTGCCAGCAAAAAATGGAGCTCAAGAGGGCTGTCTGCAGGAGGGCCAGTCCTTCGATGTTTCCAGGGCAGCCCCGTGGGCCAGATCTAAGCAGCCTGTGGGCCAGTTCCGGCCCCCTGGGGCCTTGAGTTTGACATCCATGGTCTACACAAATGAACTTCTGAAATCTTTCATTCATCTTTACAACTGATCTTTGCAAGGCTTTCTTGGATCACTTTCTTACTAATTTTCTCTACACCCGAGAGCAGCAAGCAGCATCCTGCACAATTAATACATTCCCCCATCCTATTTCTAAGACTATCCAAACGCCAAAGGTGAATTGATGAATTCTTATGCATTTAGCTTTGCTGGAGAGGACATATATCTGAAACAAGAATGTGGCATTTTTACCCAACTGATGCACCTCGTTGTCATGAAGTTTCCTCTGGACACCCCCAAAATGAAAATGAGTCTGAAAAACGTAACCCTGCCTCCTTTAGTAACATCACTGTTCACCCATCCTCTCCCTTGGCCTTCAGAAGACAAAAAGAAGCAAATAAATGTGTGGCAAGCAAAAGTTGCCCACTCTCCTCCAGAATAAGAAAAACAGAGAGGGTTGGGAAACAGGCCAGGTTTAGAATAAAGGAGTCTGGAAAGATTTCTGAGCTGGCACATTCTCCCAGGAGATTAACAGTATGCCGGGAGAAAAGGGGAGGGAGATCTTTGACAAAGCGGCTTCCTAAATGAGACTTTATAAAACTATAACTGAGGCAGGAGAGGTGGCACAGGAGGACTGGTGAATGTTTAACCTGTTCAGCTAAGCTACAATCTGGAATGGGAGAGAGGATATTCTTTAGGTCGAAAACTCTTAGCAGTTCGAATCAAAAGGTACTGCCCAGTTGCTCCCACTTTAATGGTTTTTCTCAAGAAACAAAAGGGGGGGGGGCGACGACAAAATTGGAACAATAGGGTGGGAGGAGGGAAGCCAAGCAGGTGGTTTCCAAATGGAGGAGAAGGGTGCTTTTTCCCATTCTAAATTTCTGCAGATCAGGCTAGGTGAATTCCGGGGAAAATTTTGGTGGGTGATAGGATCCGCAATTTGCACTGACTGTCATCAAGTTAACCATTGTTTGTTGAATTAAACGCAACTGTCTGAGTCCCATAACAAACAATATCCTAAGCTGCAAAGCATCTTTGATACATTATAAGGGCTGGATTCATACAGTACAATAAGCCTTACTAGAAACAGCAGCTTGATGACTATGTTCATATAGCAGACTTAGCCAGATTGGGTGAAGACATAGGATCTGCGTTCTCCTACCTTGCTAAATTTGGCTAGAAGTAATTTTGACTAGGTGTTTTGTGGCTTCGCCTGTTGTATGCAAGCCACCTGTTGGCTTAAGTCCCTTTGGGGAGAGGGGGCGGTCTATAAATTTAATAAAATAAAATAAAATAAAATTAAGTGATGATTTAATATAATGTTGAAGCCCAGAAAATGGTATAACTGGGTTAAGTATGTTTGTATGAAAGCAGTCCCTGTGGTGCGTGAAGCAGGCAGTGAGAGTGGCAGGAGCCAGAATATTTATACTTATACGCAAAATTTATCTAACTGCCTGAAACAAGCCAGACTATAGATGGCTTACAGGAATTAATTGACTCGGTTTTCACCCAGACTATAGGAAAAAAAAATGAGGAAGCTGTTAGCTCTCAAGTTTTACTGAAAATCAGATGGTTCTCTGGCTGGCTTAGCAGAGTCTGTATCTCCAGGCATTGTTCTGCTCTGCAGAGATTTTGCTGCTGTCCACAAGGAAACAGAAGCCAAAGTAAAAAAAGGAGCACTGGGCTTAGAGAATTGATTGGTTGGTTGATTGATTATATGCCCGTGAAGTTAGTATCAACTGTCAGTGACTGCATAGATGTTCTCCAGGACAAACTGTCCCTCATGGGGGATATCCAAGTTCAAACCTATAACACAACCATGAAATCTGTGAGGTGCCTTTGAGACAGTCACTTGCTGGGTTAAAATTCTGCACTAACCCACAATCATTTGTTTGTTTTGCCTGGCAAGTAAAAGGAACCCACTACCACAAGTTATAAGCAACAGTTTGCAACTTAGCATGCAGGCCCAGCCAACGGTAGGAACTTCAATAAACTCTGGTTTAAAAAACCAGGTCTAGTACACGAAACAGCTAAAAGTCAAGACATCACTGTGGCCTGGCCAAGAAACCATAGATTAGCATGATACAGGAACTTGGTATAGTGATTAAGACATTAGGCTAGAAATTGGAGACTGTGAGTTCTAATTCCGCTTTAAGCACAAAGCCAGCTGGGTGGCTTTTGGTATGTGTGTCTGTGTGTCTCTGTTTCTGTCCCTGTCTCTCTCTCTCTCCTCTTCTCTCCCTCCCTCCCTCCCTCTCTTGGAATACTGCATTCAGTTTTGGTTGCCACGATGTAAAAAAGATGTGGAGACTCTAGAAAGAGTGCAGAGAAGAGCAACAAAGATGATTAGGAGACTGGAGGCTAAAACATATGAAGAACGGTTGCTGGAATTGGGTATGTCTAGTGTGATGAAAAGAAGGACTAGGGGAGACATGATAGCAGTGTTCCAATATCTCAGGGGCTGCCACAAAGAAGAAGCACTCAAACTATTCTCCAAAGCACCTGAGGGTAGAATAAGAAGCAATGGGTGGAAACTAATCAAGGAGAGAAGCAACTTAGAACTGAGGAGAAATTTCCTGACAGTTAGAACAATTAATCAGTGGAACAGCTTGCCTCCAGAAGTTGTGAATGCCCCAACACTGGAAGTCTTTAAGAAGATGTGGGATAGCCATTTGTCTGAAATGGTATAGGGTTTCCTGTCTAGGCAGGGGGTTGGACTAGAAGACCTCCAAGGTCCCTTCCAACTCTTATTCTATTCTATTCTACTCTACTCTATTCTATTCTATTCTATTCTCCATCTCTTTCTCTCTCTCTTTCTTTCCCAACCACGAAGAAGAATGCAAGGGCAGATCACTTCTGAAATACTGTTGTTCAAGTAGGTACCAGGAGTCAAGATTGACTTGAAAGCACCAAAAACAACACCCCCTTAGATCCTGTGTCTGTAACTGGGTAGATATAGGAAAGGTTTTTCCTCTTAACCAGAGGCACATGCTACTGCTTTAGCCTCTGCTGCATTAATTAAACCAAATTTCTGCACCACCCCTTTGACCCTAGTAAATCGAGGAGTCCATAGTCAGCAATTGACTTGCCAGATGTCCTGCACTTATAGGAATGCGCTACACCAGAACATCCCATGGCCATGTGCCATTAGTATTGGACTTTTGACCTAGCAGTGTTGTCAGTCTGATTGGAAATGCAGTAAGTGGCTTGAGACACAGATGCCTAGAAGACCCCAACAGATGACAAGAATAAGGTGGCTTTTAAAAGTAGGCTCAGACAAAGCCCTTGCTGCAGAGGCCATCCTGTGCTGGGAAAAGAGAGCCCCTCCCTATTTCCAAAAGCTCCAAAGAATTAAAATCTTTTCTCTCCAACACACGGGGTGACATCTGCTGGCAAAGTGTCACACCACACTGTGTTACATTTGTTGCTCCATAGGCAACCCAAGGTGATGACAGTGGCTGCCCTTCACAACTATTGCACAGCCTGGTGCTGCTCTGGTGTGTATCCAACACTGCTATGAGGGAAAAGACCAACAATCCATATACCATCCCTGCTTCCCAAGCAGGAGTTCCATTTTCCAGATCTGCTAAGTCAGAGTGGGTATTTTTGCCAAAGCAAAATCATCTATATAAAGTGAAATCCAATCATAAGAAGGCATTTCTATTGCTAGAGGCAAGAGGCTTTTTAAAAAAGAAGTCTGCATTTCTCCAGGATAAGAATTTACTGTTGGCCTGGCCTTTAATTGGTAATTCAGTGGGAGTATGTTTTCTAGGTCTGGCCAGTATTACACCCTGGCTGAACATGTTTTACCATGGCATGGAAAGATAGGTGCCCCTTCCTCACACTTTATGTTCTCATTCACCCTCTCAATTTCTTTTTTTTTAAAAAAAATCTTGAAAACATTTCCCCCCCAAATGGAAAGGAATGCTTTAATTTCTGGTGCTACCAGACTGCTGATTTTGGACTGCCAAGATTAACACATAATTACATTATGTAATGTAGCATGTTTTAAATAATTGCTCATTCCCATTCATTACACTTATGGGATACCTTAGCTGTGGCCCAAGTAGATTCAGAAGAAAAAATGAAGAAAGGGAAACCTAGTTTTTATTATACCTTTGGCATCTTCGAACTGCAGCAATGATGCACACCATCCTTCTCTTAGGCTGCACCATGTCCTACCTGTCAATATATTTTAAAATCTCTAAATTGTAACTGCAAAGGATGGGAGGGGGAGATATCTAATCAGTTAAAGTTCAACTTAATTCTCCTGAAGCTGTACATTGATGCAGAAAAGTTCTCACCAGCACTATGGATGCGCCTGAAAACACCTATAGACAAGACTTGTATCAATTTACAAGTTGTTGTTTAACAAATTTTATGGGAAATTCAAACAATAATTTCAATCCCTAAGGCTGTGTCACTGTATCCTGTTTTTTTTCTTTCCACAAAAAACAAAATAAAATAAGGAAAAACACTGAATATCTGTACAGTATGTTTTGACTGGCAAATCTGACATGCTCCATCTACAGATGTGACAATGCAACCTTCATAAATGAACAAGGAACATACACACAAATACACACAGAGAGACTTGATTTTGGATGGATTAGAGCACAGTAACTTTCACTTCTTGGAGAGAAAGCAAGAGACAGGGCACAGAATCCACAACCTCCCTTCCAGATTATGAAGCACATAAAAGAAGGATAAGTGGCCAATTATGCTACACAAAGTCATTGTTAAGTCTTGTCCCCACATGGCGATTTGTTCACTTAACATTTTCCCACCAGTTCTCCAACTTTGGAATCCTCTCAGCCCACCCCAGATGGAGATAGCAACCCAAAATGAATAGATGGGAAGGCCAAAAATTGATTTTCTTCCATGATCCCGCCGCCTTTTCAATCGAACCTCGAACCTCCTTGCCAGCCAGGAGAAAAAAACAACAACCCAGGTTTTCTCAGTCATAGAGAAAGAGCATGTTTAATATACCCAGAAGGGCATTAAAAACGCAGCAAGAGGGGAGCTGCCCCACACAGATCCTTGCTACCAGCTCCACCACGCCTGCCTTCTCTCTCTTCCTGGAGGTGCCTCCAAACTCAGAAGGGAACCAGAAAGCACACAGATCCCTGCTTTCTACAGCAGGTTCAAGGGAAGGATCCCAACACTCCCAAAGCCACTTTGCCATCTTCTTGGGGGGGGGGGGGGAAACAATATCAGGTTTCCACCAAGAAGAAGCGAAATGCGCGGTCGCCAGCTCCCTGGGGGACAGGCAAGTACCTCCACCGAACAAAGAAGGCTGGGGGGTGGGACCGAGTCCAGCCCTCGGAGGGGAAGGGTCTCTGCTGCTTCAGGGTGGCTCTCCTCGCCCCTTCCTCCTCCTCCTCCCCCTTCCCCAGGGAGGGGGAGAAGGCAAAAGCAAAGGATTTCCAGCCTCGAAGCTGGTTAGCTGGGGGTGGGTGGGTGGGTGGGTGAGTGAGGGCTAGCCCCCTTCTCTTGGCAAGGCTGAAAAGGAATAGAGATGGGAGGGGGGGCAAGTGGGCAGAGGCTTCGCAAGCAAGCGGGAATAAAGGGGTCATTCTCAGCGAGCCGGAGACGCCTCCGATTAAACACACCTCTCCGAGATTCAGCGGATGCCCCACGCACACGAAGCCCAACTCGCTCTGCCGGGGCGACGCGGGGTTCAGGGCGACGTTTCCCCCCAAATAAGTTCGGGGGGGGAGAGCCCAAACCCGCGCAAACCCGCTTCCCCCTTAAAACTCCAATTCAAACCAGCGCCGCCTTGCTCTCGGGAGATGGGGGGGGAGGGCGGAGGAGAGAGAGAGAGAGAGAAAGAGAGAGAGAGAGAGAGAGAAGAAAAACTTGGGGGACAAGGAAGGGAGATCGAGAGGAAACGGGGGGGGGTCTCTATACCCTCCTCCCAGGCGAGCCACAAGGTTGAAAAGCTGCTGATTGCGCGCTCGCTCTCTCTTTCTCTCTTTCTTTCTCTCATTCTTTTTCTTTCTCTCTCTCTCCCTCTCTCCCCCTCCCTTTCCCCCTCTCTCCTCCCGTTCGTCTTTTTCTTTCCTTTCCACCCGCGGAAGCCTCCCGGGCAGGCAGAAGGAGCGTGAAACAAAAGAGAGACTCCAAGAAATGGGGAGGGGGTGGGAGGAGAAAGAAGTAAGGAACAAACTCACCCCAAATGCCATCTCCAAACAACTTGCCCTGGGGAAGGGCGGGGGGGGGGGGAGGAGATCCCAGGCTCCTTGCTCCAGATCAATCAGGCGGCGATCTCCGCGTCTCTGCCGATGCACCAGCCGCAGCCGCCGGGAAGGACCCTCCGTCACCTTTCTGTCCGCCGCGGGGAATTCCAACGTGCGGTGTAAACAAGCGCCCCCCCCTTTTCCCCTTCCAACTCCCCGCAAGTCCACCTCCTCCCCACGGCTGCTCCTTGCGCGGAAAGAGGCACCGATCCAAGCGCGCCGGCGGCACGGTGCGTCAGTCAATCACCCGGGTTTCCCTGGGAGGCGAGCGACGCTGCCGGGCGCTTGGAAAGTACTTCGGCGACCGGCCCGCCGCTGAAAGCAAACAACGAGGCGAGGCGCGAGAGCCCCTGCTGCGAGTGAGCGGCTACTGCAAAAGACCCAGAGAGAGAGAGAGAGAGAGAGCGCGGAGACGCCGGCTGACAAAAGCCAAGCCCGGCCTCGCTGCTTCTCCCCGGCGGCGCCCCTCCTCCGCAGAGGCATCCGGGGTGAGGAGCGCCAGCCGGAGAGCCCTGCGGGAAGCGCGGGCAACCCGCCTCCGGCCTGAATCGCGCGGGCCCTGCAGGGAAACTCGCAGCGCGCCAAGCCGCCTGCAGTCCGCTCGGTCGGTCGCTTGCCCGGCAGCAGCAGCAGCAGCCCGCGGCTCGGGGCTTGTTTATAGGTAAAAGGAAGAAGGTGCCGCCCCCGCGCCCCGTCCACGATCAGCCGAGAGAAGTCGGCTCTCTCCCGCCGCAAAGCTGGCAGGGCGGAATCCGCAACTCTGCAACATGAGGCAGGACTTTTTTTCCCTTCTTCCCGCCTCATGAACGCTGGGCTTCTTGCCGTGCTCCCTGGGGGAAGCTCCAGAACACGCACCTAAAGACCGTTTCTCCCAGAGATTTGGGGGGGGGGGGTTCGTTGCCCCCCTACTCCCGAGTCCTGGGTTCAAAAGAAGCCGTGGTGTGGTTAGGCTTACACACAGCTGATTCCACACTCTACACCAAAGGTGTTATTATGATAAAAGTGACACATAGGCCATCCCCAAGTGAGGCTTTTAGCTCAGGGACAAAAGGTGGGGGCGTAAATGAAACGAATAAAGAATGTATTTTGTATTTGCTGCCTGTTTTTTTAATGATATTTTAGAAGAGCTTCTGGTAACCCCAAGGGGTAGATAACTCAGTAGGTTAGATGACAGATAGAGGCTCTCCAGCCCATGGTCACTAAGTGAAACTGTTGTAAGTCGTGGACTACCTGTACGATTACAAAGTTATTTCTTATTCTATGATTACAAAAAAAAATCTCATTTTTTTTCTATTATCCGTTTTTTTCTAATTATCAAACCTCAAGACATAAGTGCATTTTTTTCTCTTTCATGCAAAAAACTTCTATAAGAGGTTTCCAGTTAACCATAAATGTAGCTATCGGTATTCCTCAACTTACGACTAAAATTGGGACCAGGATTTCTGTTGCTAAGCAAGGTGGTGGTTCACTGAATGGTACCAGATTTTATGGCCATTTTTGCCACAGTTGTTAAGTGGATCCCTCTTTGACTTTGCTTTTCAAAAGCCATCTGGGGAAACTCACAAATGATCAGAGTCAGAACAGAGCTGGAAGGGACCTTGGAGGTCTTCTAGACCAGCCCCCTGCACAAGCAGGAGATCCTATCGCATTTCAGACAAGTGACTGTCCAGTCTCTTCTTTAAAACCTCCAATGATGATCAAATGACCCTGGATGCTGCAACCATTATAAATACACATCAGTTACCAACTGCCCAAATTCTGATCTGCAACAGTTGTAAGCGTAAGGATTGGTCATGTCACTTTTTTCCGTGCCTTGCAACTTTGAATGGTTGCTAATTGGATGGTTGTAAGTCGAGGATTTTCTGTACTACCTTTTCTCTAATGAAAGGAATTAATTAAGCCATCTCTGCAAGTTCCATCATCTTCACCAACCTTTCCTCCATTGTGGGTAGTTTTGGACCTTTCAGGCTAATTTTCTAGAGTTGGCTTACGGAAGCTTTCTCTTTTTTTTAGGTCCATGGGATAAGTACAAGGCCTTCCCAGATCTCTCACTTTTTGCAATACAGATAGTCCAAATCTTGCTTGGGTTTCACAAACTAGTTAGAAATCACCTGGTTTAAGCATGGTGTCGCCCTTTAGTTGTTCTTGGCACTTTGCAGGTTAT
Organism: Natrix helvetica; assembly: GCF_964273705.1. Lineage (NCBI taxonomy): Eukaryota > Metazoa > Chordata > Lepidosauria > Squamata > Natricidae > Natrix > Natrix helvetica. The sequence continues at coordinate 342,454,090 of NC_138548.1, forward strand.
GTGCTTCTACATTTTTTTCTTTCATTTTTATATTGTCTATCTAACTTTGTTAACTGCCCAGAGCCTGGTAGAATTGGAAAATAAATAAATAAATATTTTAATGGTATTACGAACCAAGGCAAATTATACATGTCCCAGAATAATGTTGCAGGGTTCAATCTTCGTCGGTTTCGGGGATCGGAAGTTTTCTTTAAAAGGTTTCTTTAATGGCATTGCTCTGGTTGCATTCTACAGTTGTTTGAATGTTAACATCCACTCAGAGTTTATAAATGTGAAGAGTGGCTCTGAGCTAAAACTAAGCCAGACGTGATAGGCTGATTGCATTGTTTCTGAGACCCTTTCATGGCATAAACAGCAAATGTGCTACAAACAATGTCTCCCGTGGCTGCATCAGTTATGAGAAGCAGACTTGTTATGCTGAAAGCTGGAGCTGTGTACAATCCAAGAGACACCTTCCCCTCAGTAAGTGTTCAAGCATGCATTTACACTCCTGTTATACCCATTAAGTAGCTCACTGTTTAAAATAACACTGTCTTATCTCTAAGACTTGGTTCTTAACTAAAATATAATTCTAAAATGTTTGGTTTCAAAAATACTTGACTCATGAGGTAACTCCTATTTCTGCACTTTTCTCCTGTCCGTCGGATCTTTCTTCACTTTTGGATCGGAGGCTCAGGTCTGATTCATAAAAGCATTCTAAGTCTCAATTTTGCTAATAACGGCTAAATAAATAAACAATGATTACCTTGATTTGTGCAACAATTAAGCCACAAAAAACTAAACCGACATTTTGGTTGGTTAAATATATGAAACCAATCTGTAGAATGGGGTTTTTTTCCTCCCGTATACATATTTCTCTTTTGAAGTGCTTCAAACATGCTTCCAATATTTGGGATTTTCTATGTGAGGGTAATGTGGGATGTTGTCACTGTAAAATTTAATAAGGGCGAGGAATGAGAAAAGTGCCAGTATTATAGTGGGAGTGAAGTTGGAGTGTTGAATTTTGGTGCGTGAAGAACATACAATATACCAACTGTATTATTATGATGATATAACTAGAAATAGTGATAGCCATAGGCCTATCAGCTATAGATGCCGGTAGTTCTCAGCTTACAACCACAATTAAGCCCAAAATTTATGTTATTAAGTGAGAAATTTCTTAAGTGAGTTTTACCCCATTTTATGACTTTTCTTGCCACATTTGTTAAGTGAATCACTGCAGCAATTAAGTTTGTAATATGGTCGTGAAGTGAACGTGACTTTGCTTGTCAGAAGTCAAGAGGATCACGTGACTTTGGGACACTGCAACCCCATCAATATGAACCTGTAGGAGATGACCAGGTTGAGCCCGAGGAAGAGGTCAAACGCGTCATCAGTCACGAGTCCCTGTGCACCCACAAGAGATCTAAATCCAGCCCACCTTGAATTCCTTTCTTAACTGCTGCTAATTTCTTTTGACTATTAGTAGTTCAGATTCTTGTAGAGAGCTTAAGTTTGCAATATTTTTTTATACTCATTTAACAATGACTTTGGTTTTCAGAAGGTCACAAAAGGCGATTTCCATGACTCCTGGACACTGCAATTGTCATAAATGTGAGTCAAGCATTTTTTGATTGCAAATCAAGATGGCAATCAGTTTACCCCAAAAAAGCAAAAAATACTCCTTTGCTTTCAGTTCAGATCATCTGGTTACTGAGTTAGGAGACAGGTAGGGAAAAGTTTGTGGCCATCATTATTTGTTAAATATTCATCAAAATAGGTATCCAGAAAATAGGTATCCAGACCTGGAACTTTTTTTAAAAACAATTTTTATTTGTTTTTGAATAAGGACAAATATATAAAAAAACCATCTTCCATTAAAATTGTAGAAAGTGTGTCAGTTGGTTACAATATTTCCATGCATCTCTTCCATAGTCACCACCTGCTTTTCATATCAAATTGCATATTTTAAATTCACCTACATTCATGTATATCACAATTATTATATCTGAACCTTAATTTGACTATAATTGTTTTTACATCCTTTTATCTATAATATTCAAAATCTAGAATAGGATTATATAATAACATTCCATTAAATCATCCTAGGATCATTCAATCACAATACATCTTTATAACATATTCTAGATAAAACTTTTAAACCTCTTCTCATAATCTCCATGTGTTGTTTATATAAAATTTCATATTATCAAACTAATATATCTATATGTATTGTTATCATTATTAATCATTATTTAACTATAGCTATTGTCACTTCATTTTATACATACTACTAGTAAACTAAATTTAGCTTAATTTCTTATTATACATTTTCATTGCATCAACCTGTATCTTTCCAGTAATAGTACGGTCTTATATCTCTTGCCATTTGTAGCATTAATATTCTAGTTACTTTCTTAATAAATCTTGTATAAACTTCTCTTGGCAATATGTTATTCCTTTCATATCTCATAAAAGCTTGAAACCCAACATCTGTTCTTTCGATCAGCTTATCTTTGGTTATCGCTAGTGCTTCTGTCAAGATTTCTCTCCTTATCTCCGTCAATTTTTCTCTCTTTTCTTCTTCTGTGCTTTGAAGTCTGAGGTAGAGTTCCAATCCATCTATCTCCCCTTTCCATATTCCGCTCTTGCCATTACCAACCACGCTCACTTTGTTGTCAGTATCCACAGTTTTCTTATCTCTTTGCTCATTTTTTTCTTCCATCTTTTGAACTCTGTCCTCCACATTCTTCATTTGATAAACATCTTCAGTTTCTCCATCAGATTTTTCTGTTTTGTATTCCATATTCTCCAATTTCTTTTCAATTCTCTCTCACAACTAATAGATTTTGAATTTCAAACATAATCATTTGCAATGTTACAGTTTCTTTTTCCTGCTGAGCCATTCTTTCAATTTTGCAGACACTGCCACTATAGGTTCAAGGCTATTTTAATAAACTTCAAACAGGTTCATTTATTATCTTTCAAGTCAAAATGTTGTCTTCCCTCCAATAGCTAGTGATAGAACCTCCAAAAGGCACCTGTATAAACAACTTGTGCTCTTCCTACTATCAATGTCAGTAAACAAACTGAAAGAACCTTGAATCTCAAGTGATCAAAGAGAAAGAGGGAAAAACAATGTATTCAGCCTCCAGCCTCTAAGTGGCAGTGTAACTGCTTTTCCTCCTGTTGTTACCACCCTCTTTATAATCCTTATTATCTTTATATTCCAAGCTTAAGAAAGAAAGAAAAACCCTTAAATGGAAATCAAAAACAATCTAATCAATCAAATCAAGCATTATTAAAAAAGAAGAATTTTAATCCATAGGTATAAGCAAAAGTGAAAAAAGAAGAAAGAATTAATCCATTCAGTTTAAAAAATAGGGAGCCCCTGCAAAAGTTCCATCCATGAAAAAAAAAATTAGAAACTGAATAACACACTAAGTTCAATGCAGATAAATCTTGCCGCCTACAATCTTCTGTCTTCAATCTTAACTTAACTTAATTTTTTTTTGGGGTAGTCTCTTCCTCTAATAATAAAATTTCCTCACCAATTTGACACACTTTCTCTTTCCGCTTTCTTCCTGTTCCAGAGCTGTCCCAACTTCAGCAGCTTCATTAGCTGTGTTTCTGTTGCCAGAAAAAAAGGGCTATTCCTGGACCTTTCAGGGACTTTGCGGTGTCCCTGAGATCAGCAGGAGATGCCCTTCTCAATCACCATCTCTGCGGGATGGTTTAGGTCCAAATGAACCGTCCAGTGGCAGAAATTTGACTGCGATCTTGGAGCACCAAGATCGCACAGAGTGCCGTTGCGACGTCAGCTCTCTTCTCCCAGAACTGGAACTTTTGAGACAGGTTGTACTATAGCTTTCATCACCTCATTATGGGAGTTGTAATTACTTAACTAATGAATAACGCCTTTCTTTTACCGATTAACTCACTGAACTTTATTATTATTGTTGGTTCGGCTCAAAGCCTCAGTTAGATAAAGCATACAATTTCAAAGCACATTGGAAGACGTGTCACTATTTTTAATGCAAAGAATTTATGAAACAGTGTTATAGACTGGGCCTTGAGGAAAAGGAATTGTACTAAAAATTGCATTCCCCAAGGTTCTGGTTTTTTTCCTTGGAGGCCTCTGGACAAGTCCTCAGATCTCCTCCTTGGGAATGTGACAGGCCCCTGCTACTTTCTGATTCCCAGGGCAGGATGCAGAGCCTTGCAAAATGCCGGCCACATTCAGTATGGCTGGATTTGGTGAGATGAGTATGCTTAACAGAATCTGAAGGGAGAAACACCACTTCCTTCAAGAGTAGAGGAACCACTCTCTATCAAAAAAGCCAGCAACATCACAAGGATCCAGCCAGAGATCAGCCCTTGAGTGGATTTTACATGCTAGGACTGACCAGAATCTAACAATTATGTGTCCTGGCCAACACTTCCAAAGATTCTATCCACTTTCCTCCTGAATTATAGAATGAAACTCCTCTCAGCATAATCATGTCGCCATTACCTGGCTTGACCAGTTCAGTCCAGTCAGAGTCCGAATATGAGCAAATTTATTTTTTCTTCTAGCTGCCCAGAATATTATTCATGAAGTCCACAAGATGGTTCTGAGGCTTATCTGTGCCCAGCATGGTGATCATCTGAAAAAGGGTCAACTTACATTTTATCACCATGATGTAACCCCAAATGTGTGCGTTTACATGTGCTCGGTCAGATTTGCTCTTCATCTTCCCCCAACAGCATTCTAAGCATGTCTTCTGATGTTTCATCTCTTAGAAGTCCTCAGAAAACCAATGAGCCTCCCAGAGATCAGTGTTCAGTAAAAGTCAACACTGAAGCTCTCCTCACCTGTCCATTCCAGGTAGAGACTAAGGCCTCGGATGAAGAAACTAAGGCCTGATCATAGAATTATAGGGCTGGTAGGCACCTTGGAGGTCTTCCAGTCCAACCCTCTGCCCAGGGCAGAAGTCCTTATGCCTCCCAGGATAAATAGTTATCCAAACTTTTCTTGAAAACCTCCAGTGATGGAACATTCACAGTTCCGGAAGACAAGCTTTTCCATTGATTTATCATTTTTATTGCCAGGAAATTCCTCCTTGTTTCCAGTTTGAATCTTACTCTCATCCTCATGGGAAGAAAAACCCAAGAGCCCTATAAAAATCCTCTGGATCCATTAGGTGCCCAGAATGGGCCAATCTACTAGGTTCTGACTCTGTGAGGAAAAGCAGCACCAGTAACTCAAGCAGTGATCAGAGCAAAATCTGACCATGACAGGGGTCTGATGATAATGTCCGACACACCTTCAGATAACATCACAATTGCCCTGAGCAAACAAAAACAAAAACAGATCTAATGTGTGGCCTCCGGCATGTGTCAGGCTCTCCATAATTGGGCATAGTTGATGGTTGCTGTGATCTTTTGACCTTCCCTGGACTCGACATCACCCGGGGCAAGTTAAAATCTCCAAGGTCGGTTATCTTTGGGGTGTCCACTGCCAGCTCAGCAAGGGATTCCAGCAGCTCAAGCAGGGAAATCGCTGTGCAGCAGGGAAGCCAAAAGCAGCAACTGCTCCCTGGGGCCTTACTTCAGCCATTTAGGTCTCACGTCCAGTTTTATATGGCACAAAGCCTCTGAAGCCATCAAGGCCTGCCAGCTGACAACTGTCACCCCTCCTTCCCTGTCCCAGAATTAAATGCTTCCCCCACCAGCCTAATTTGGCTCACTAGGATGTTCTTAGGAGAGTAAAATGAGGGGGATCCTTGAGCAGAATATGCCAGGGTGGCGCAGTGGTTAGAGTGCAGTACTGCCTGCAGTTTGTCAGTTCAAATCTCACCAGGCTCAAGGTTGGCTCAGCCTTCCATCCTTCCAAGGTGGGTAAAATGAAGACCCAGATTGTTGGGGGCAATAGGCTAACCCTATAAACTGCTTAGAAAGGGCTGTAAAGCACTGTAAAGTGGTATATATGTCTAAGCGCTGTTGCTATTGCTAACATAAATGTGATAAATAAAATTTACATCGAATAATGCCATGAAAGTTGGAAGCTTATGTGAAGTGAAACATGTTCCCTATGCAACAGTTGAAACTGATTGGAGGAAAACCATAGAGTACTAAGTCTGGAAAAGCCAAAAGGAGGAGTCTGGTAGGACTTCTTCAGACTATCACATTTTATTATAACAGAATAACAGAGTTGGAAGGAAACTTGGAGGTCTTCTAGTCCAAACCCCTGCTCAAGCAGGACATACTATATCAATTTCTTCTTGAAAACCTCCAGTAATGGAGCACCCACAACTTCTAGAGGGAAATGATTCCATTGATTAATTGTTTTGAGGAAATTTCTCCTTAGTTCCGGGCTGGAACTCACTTTGATAAGCTTCCATCCATTGCTTCTTGGCCTTTCTTAATTGTAGACGACAAAGGATAATTGTCCGTTGCCAAGAGCTTCATGCATATTTTTCTGAAGGAAACTCTCCAAAACGTAAACCAAGCTCAGATTTAAAAATAGAAACACAATCACATTTTCAAAATAAATATAGACAAAACATTTATAAAAATGTAAATTGATACTCAATCAACAGTCCCCTCAAGGATCAACAAAACCAGCAACCTTTTTCACTTATACAGGTTTTCCCCCCTCTTTCTATTACTGTATTTTTCAGAGTATAAGATTTTGAAGAGGTAAATTTAAAAAAAAAGTTTTTGCACTCTGCAGCCCTCCCAAAAAAAGGTCAGTTTTTCAAAGAAGGCATAAGCTTTATTAAAAGGCATAAGCTTTCATGATGAAACGCCAGTGCCTTTTAACAAAATGTGCTTGTTTATCCTAGTGCTCTCAGCCTCTCCTGAATTCTGAACTATATATAGTTTCTCATTCAAACTGCTGGCTGGTTTGCTGTTTCACAGGGCTTAAGTTATTGCTAATTCTTAATTCCCAAGGCAAACACTGACCAGCATATTATTTATTAGACAGCCTACCTCGGTGTGCCTGATCTTTGCTCCTTGCTGACCATTGTAAAGAGTACAGGTCCATTGTGCAAGAAATTATTACTTGCTTCTAGGAAGCTGTTGCGTTTCCTATCCTGTCTCTTTCTATATAAATATACTATATTGTGCTATACATAAAACATGGTGGAAATTTGCTGCTGTATTAACAGCTTTGATTCACAGCACCTCTTAAAAACTGGATTTGTGATACTGTGAAATCATGGATAGTCATCACACTTCTGGTAATTTTCAACAAGCTGCTAATATTCAATTCAGGGCATTTATTTGCAGTTTTGAAAATATTATACTTTCTGCTCTCCAGTCTGAGAAATTGTGCATATTCATCACATCTAATCGTTTTTTAAAAGGTTATTCAGTATCAGACACTTAAAGTTAGGCAAAGTGTAATTCCTTTTGTCCCCAGACTGAAAAATTGTGGCTATTTTTCATGTTACAAAAATTAAAAAAAAAAAAAAACTTTCAGGAAAGTTTTTATAAGGTACAAAATTGTCATTTTTCCTCTCTCTCCTGGAATCTGGGAATCATAGACTCCTCTTTTTTTTAGCCAGTCATGGGAAAGCACTGTACTGCGGCTTGAAAAATAGTTGCCCCGCTAATGCATGTAGTCCTCAACTTACAACTGTTCGTTTAGTGACTGTTCAAAGTTACAACAGCATGGAAAAAGTGACTTTTTACCATTTTTCACACATACAACTATTGCAGCATCCCGATGGTCATGTGATTAAGATTCGGATAGGAATAGCACTAGCACTGAGACTTATACACCGCTTCATAGTGCTTTCCAGCCCTCTCTAAAGGGCTCACAGACTCAGCCTATTGCCCCCAACAATCTGGCTCCTCATTTTACCCACCTTGGAAGGATGGAAGGGAAAGTCAACCTTGAGCCAGTCAGGACTGAACTCCTGGAGTAAGCAGTGAGTTAGCCTGTAGTAATGTAGGTGGCTGAGTGGCTAAGATGCTGAGCTTGTTGATCAGGTCAGCGATTCAGCAGTTCGAATCCCTAGCGCCGCGTAATGGAGTGAACTCCTGTTACTTTTCCCAGCTTCTGCCAACCTAGCAGTTTGAAAGCATGTAAAAATACAAGTAGAAAAATAGGAACCACCTTTGGTGGGAAGGCAACAGCGTTCTGTGTGCCTTCGGCATTTACTTATGATGGCCACATGACCACGGAGACATCTTCGGACAGCGCTGGCTCTTCAACTTTGAAGCAGAGATGAGCACCGCCCCCTAGAGTCGGGAACGACTAGCACATATGTGCAAGGGGAACCTTTACCTTTATTGCACTCTAACCATTAACATCACATTGGGATGCTTGGCAATTGCTTGAGATTTATGATGGTTGCAGTATCCTGGGATCAGCTTGTGTGCTCTCCTGAGAAGCAAAATCAATGGGGAAGCCTGATTCATTTGACAACAGTGTCACTAGTGTGATGATTCACTTAACAACTGGGGCAAGAAAGGTCATAAAACAGGGCAAATCTCACATAGCAAATGTCTCTCTCAGCAACATACATTTTGGGCTCCATTGTGATCATAAGTCGTGGATGGCCTATAACCGTGATGGCGAACGGAGCCCTTTCTGTGGGCATGCGTGGTGAGCGCCATCTCCAGCTGCCCTTCTTGTTTCCTTCGCGCACATGCACACTGGCCACCTGGCCTTCAGGTTTCCAGTGTTTCAGCATGTGCGAAGGCCAGCTGGCCAGTGTGAATGCGCACACTAGAAACCCAAAGATCAGGTGGCCGGTGCATGCATGCACACTGGCCAGCTGGTACTTGAGTTTCCGGCACTTCACATGTGCACGCATGTGTGTTCCGGTTTGGGCACTCAGTGCCGAAAAGGTTCCCATCACTGGCCTATAACATATTCAACTCCATTCCAGGGTTGCATTTTTCCGACTGTATTAACAATACTCTATTCTCACAATGTGGAATGAGAGGCAAGGGAGTGTGTGTGTGTGTGTGTGTGTGTGTGTGTGTGTGTAAGATAGCTTGGCTGCTGCGGCCAGGAGATGCCATCCAAGCAGAAAAAAGACAGTCGTTAAAAGGATTAAGGAGTTCCTTTCTGTAGCAGCTGGAAAGAAGCCTTGCCCCACAATCAATCCTAGCTTCAACCTTCCACCGGGAACATCCAAGTTTTCCTTCCATGCTGCAAACATCGGAAAGGGCCAAGGACACTTCAGAAAGAGGGGAGAGGCACATATCGATTTTTAAGAGAGAAACAAAGGCAAAAGTGACCTTTCTTTGGGCTATCCAAGGGAGCGCTTTTATTTCACCCTCACCAATGAAAGGGGCCGGTGGCCTTTCAGTTCCTAGGCGACCCCCTTTGTCTCCAGCCCTTCCCCCTCACCTATGCTGCAAGGGAGAGAAAGCCTTTTAGCAGCCTTGCCACAAAGGAGGCTGACCTGGAAAGCCCCAGCAGGTCCAGGGAGAGCTTCCCAGCCTTTTCAGGGTTGCAAAAAATCCCAAAAGGCCTGGGAAAAGGGAAAGGGTTTGCAATTTAGTACCGCAAAATAAGCTTGAAGCAAGGCCCATTCTGGAAATCATACGCCAATTTGCAATCCGCTCTTCAGCGGCAGGTTATTATGACCATTGCAAAGCGTGGAGCCATGAAATTGAGGATGTTCGTTCTTAAAGACAATCGCCAACAAGCACACCGGTCAAAGAAAAAAGTAAATTCTTTTCTGAGTGTTTTGCAGCTCTCCTATTCCTCAAAGAGAGATGTCAGAACCGAGTTGTATGTTTCCCAAAGGAAGGCGTGAACTCAGAAAAGAGGAGGGGGCAGGAACGCCAGGGAAGAAAGCAGACAATATGTCAATATTTGACAGGTCCCACAACTTCAATGCTGACCCTGGTACATAACAATTTATGAACCATCTACGCCCATCCAAGGTCACATCGCCTGGATTTATTTTACTGTAGCAGTGAATTTAGATATAATACGTCCTATTTAAAGTCTTTAACAACTACTTTAAGGATCATTTTACACGGGGCTACTCAAAAGTAAGACTCCTTAGATTTGATGAGGTTTACTCTCAGGTAAGTGCATTTTTTTTTCTTTTCAAGAACTGCAGAGCTCTAACTAGGGACGCGGTGGCTCAGTGGCTAAGACACTAAGCTTGTCAATCAGAAAGGTCGGCAGTTCGGCGGTTTGAACCCCTTAGTGCCGCGTAACGGAGTGAGCTCCTGTTACTTGTCCCAGCTATTGCCAACCTAGCAGTTCAAAAGCCCGTAAAAAATGCAAGCAGAAAAATAGGGACCACCTTTGGTGGGAAGGTAACAGCATTCCGTGCGCCTTCAGTGTTTAGTCATGTTGGCCACATGACCACGGAGATTTTGAAACGGAGATGAGCGTGCCCCCTAGAGTCGGGAACGACTAGCACATATGTGCGGGGGGGGAACCTTTACCTTTACCTAACTAGTTCTTGCCTCTTTAAGTTAATAATAATAATAATAATAATAATAATAATAATAATAATAATAATAATAATAATAATAATAATAAAAAAATTTATTTGTTAGCCGCACCCTCTCCAGAAGGACTCGGGGCGGCGTACAATAAAAACACATAAAATATACAAATATAAACAGTACATATACATATACATATGCATGGAGGAGGTAAACAGATGAATAAAATAGAATTAAAATTTCAATTTAAAATCCCCTCAATTAAAATACAAAATACACAATTAAAAACCCATCAGGAGCAATATGGTAAAACTATGGTTGATGGGTGAAAAGATAACATCCTGGGTTTGACTTTGTGCTTTGCCTTATTTGCTTGCATTTTAGAGCAATAATTCCACAATAAGAGAACCCCCTCATACAAGACAATAAAATGTTTCTATAAACGTAAGAACCCATTCATAGAAGAGTCTGCCTGTTGTATTATTGCATGAATAACCGTTCTCATCTAGGATGCATCCCCACATCCTCCTAACTTCAACACCAGATGAATAGCTAAATATTCTTTGACATTTCCTTAACTGGTTGGTTGATTGATTAGGTGACATCCGTCAGTGTTTGACTCTTTGCAATCACAAAGATAGATCTTCTCCAGGATGACCTGTCCCCAACCAGCCCTTTCAGGTCTCCCAATAATACAACAATCATGGCTTTATCCAGCATGCTATAGGTTATCCTATGTCCTTCCTTGCCCACTTAAGCTACAGCAGTGACAAAGTCCAGTAAGCGGGGGAAGGGGGGCAGCAGCAGCGGGGGGGGGGGCAGTCATCAGGGTGAGTGGGCACTAATATTTCTCATATGACCATGGGAATACTGCAGCAGTTGAAACTTACAGGACCAATCATAAGTCCATATTTTCAGTATGGTTGTACCTCTGAATGATCGCTAAATGAATGGACATAACCTGAGGACTACCTTTAAATGAAATCATGAAATCGTCACATTGTTAAGATGCCTGTTGATAGCCGCAAGAGCAAACTTGGCATAACATTAAAAAAGAGGAACCTGGCTGTCGATATCAGATGGGGAGGCTAGAATAGGAGAATATGCAGCAATGCAAAATCAACTCATATATATGTATGTATGTAACAGTAAAGGTTCCCTCGCAAATCATGCTAATCATTCCCGACTCTAGGGGGCGGTGTTCATCTCCGTTTCTAACCCGATGAGCCAGCACTGTCCGAAGATGTCTTTGTGGTCATGTGGCCGGCATGACTAAACAACAAAGGCACATGGAGCATTGTTACCTTCCCATCAACATGGTCCATATTTTTCTACTTGCATTTTTACGTGCTTTTGAACTGCTAGGTTGGCAGAAGCTGGGACAAGTAACGGGAGCTCACTCCGTAACGTGGTGCTAGGGATTCGAACCGCTGAACTGCCGACCTTCTGATCGACAAGCTCAGCATCTTAGCCACTGAGCCACCGTGTGTGTGTGTTTGTGTGTGTGTGTGTGTGTATTCATAATAGTTTAACAAATGTGAAGCCTGAATGGCTCCTTTACATATGACACATTACAGAGCAATGGAAAGTCAAGCATTTGGAATATGGTTTCTAGAAGAAAGTTGTGAGGCCAATAACAGATGAAAACACTTAAACAGAAACTAGCAACAATCCTTAATGTCCGATGCAAAGTATAAATATTTAAACTGTGGTTAGCAACTGGGGACACAAGCGCAGGGGGTGGGAGAACGTGTCGCTAGGATATTTTCCCACAATGCTTTTTATTCATACTCAGCAGTCATTTTTTTTGTTTTCAGTTGTATTTCATTATTGCAATGGTAAAACATTTTTTTTAAGGATCACATTGCGGAAAATGGTTGGCTTTTTCATTCACTTTAGTTTGATACGGAATTGCCCCCAGACTGTTAATTTGATCTGTTGCACTGTCATCCTCTGGCCACAAGGTTATACAGGCTGTCCTCGACTTACAACCGTTCATTTAGTGACAATTCAAAGTTACAACAGCACTGAAAAGTGTGGCTTATGACTGATTTTCCCACTTACAACTGTTGCAGCATCCCCGTGGTCATGTGATCAAAACTCGGGCACTTGGCAACTGGCATTTATTTATGAAAGCTGCTTACTTAATGACCGCATAATTCACTTAATAGCTGCAGGGATTCACTTAAGAATTATGGCAAAAAAGTTGCAAAATGAGGCATAACTCGCTTAACAACTGCCTTGCTTAACAACAGAGCTCAATTGTGGTTGTATGTTGAGGACTAGCTGCAACTTATTTATTTATTTATTTATTTATTTATTAGCGTTTATATACCGCCCCCTCTCCCGAAAGGGACTCGGGGCGGTGTACAGTCCGTATCAAAAGATTAAAACATAGTAATAACTACATAAATACATGTATGAGAGGAGGATAAAATATGCCAAACTGTACAGCTAAATAAATAAATCGATACAAAAGTTTAAAATCCCAATGTCATATCAGGTTAAGTTTAAAACACTATCCCTCTAAAAACCAGTAAGAATGTGTATGCCAGGAGGTAGACGTTATAAATTATGCCAGACCAGCCAGTCGGAACAGGTGTGTCTTCAGTTTCTGTCGGAAGGAGCGGAGGTCAGTAGTAGTTCTAATGTCGGGGGGGAGGTCATTCCAGAGGGTTGGGCCCATCACAGAGAAGGCCCTACTCCTCGGTGTCGCCCGTTGGCATTGCCTCGTGGACGGCACCAGGAGAAGGCCCTCCCTGTGAGAGCGAATTGGCCGCAGGGATGTATGTGGGAGGATGCGATCCCGACTTCCTCCTCCTAGTACTACTAATGCAATCAATTTGATATCTTTCCATGCGTATAGGTGTCATTTTGGTAGTTGGAAGACACGGTTAACAATGAAGACATCATTGGACTACAAAAATTGGCAAGGTAAATTCTGGTTCATTTTTATTTTCTAGCTACTTTCTTTTCTTTAACATTTCCTATTGTGGCACTCTGATAACAAAGAGCACAACTTTTTTGTATATCCACAATGAATTGGCCATAAAACTTGTCCATCTCCTCTTCTTCTACATAAGATTGTCACTGTATTAAAGTCATTTGTGAACTCTCATTGAAAGTATTTAATCACTGATTGCATTGTACCCAAGGATTGTCCTTGCTATATTTTCCCTGTGAAATTATTCTTTTTCTTCATGGTGGTTCAGGTGCAGAGTGATAAACAGTACGTGTCAAACCTTATCTGGAAAAGATAATCAAACAACAGATCTGTGAAAACCTAGAAGCAAACAGAGTTATAACTAAAGCCAATATGGGTTTGTCAAAAAAGAAGTCGTACCAAACAAAACTTATTTTGTTCTTTGACCAAGTTCCAACCTAGAATTAAGGAAAAAATTCCTGACAGCGAGAACAATCAACCAGTGGAACTGCTTGCCTTCAGAAGTTGTGGGGGCTCCAACATTGGAGATTTTTAAGAAGAGAGTGGATAGCCACCTGTCTGAAATGGTATTGAACTAGAAGATCTCCAAGGTCCTTTCTAACTCTGTTACTCTATTCCAGTGATGGCAAACCTTTTTTGGCTGCCGGGCCAAAAGCGGGAGGAGCCCAGGGGGTTCGTGCGCCGGCATGCCACACCCATAATGCTATGGGTGCTAACCCTCCCCCCCCCCCAGTGTGCATGCATGCATGTGATCAGTGCCCCCCCTTTTGCCACGTTTTTTTGCCTTCCCAAGCCTCCAGAGGCTTTATAGGAGCCTGGGGAGGGCGAAAACAGCCTCCCCCACCGGACGCCCTCTGGAGGCCTCAGGAGCTTCCCTGAAGTCTCCAGAGGGCGAAAAACGGATGGGGAACCCGGAAGTTCAGAAATGGTGACTTCCGGTTTGTCCGTAAGGCTGGTTTTTGCCCTCCGGAGCCTTCAGGGAAGGCCCCGGAAGGTGAAAAACAGTCCTACAAGCAAACTGGAAGTCCATTCCTGAACTTCCAGTTTGCCAGTAGGGCCAGTTTTTCGTGCTTTGGAGGCTTCAGGGAAGTCTCTGGAGGGCAAAAAACGGCCTCAAAAGAAAGCCAAAGTCAGCTGGCCAGCACGCACATGCGCGCTGGCCAGCTGACAGGGCAACGCCTCGCATACCCTGACAAATGGCTCCATGTGCCACCTGTGGCACGGGTGCCATTGGTTCACCATCATGACTCTATTCTAGTCTATTCTATTCTATTCTATTCTATTCTAGTCTATTTTATTCTAGTCTAGTCTAGTCTAGTCCAGTCCAGTCCAGTCCAGTCTAGTCAACTCTAGTCTACTTTATTATTATTTTTTACAAATAAAGGTGATGAACATAGCTAATACACCTTCCTCCTCCTATTTTCCCCACAACAACAACTCTGTGAGGTAGGTTGGGCTGAAAGAGAGAGAGGACTGGCCCAAAAGCACCCCTTGCTAAGGGGGAACTTGAACCCACGGTCTCCCATTTTCTAGCCTGGTGCCTTAACCACCAGGCCAAACTGACTCTGTTTCTGGATTCTCTTTTCTTGTATGGCAATCAGCTTTAACTGCAAAGGCTTTTAATCCAGCCCAGGGGTCAGCAACCCGTGACTCAGTCTGGAGCCGCATGGGCTCTTTCATCCCTCTGCTGTGGCTCCCTGTCGCCAGTCGGCTCCACAATTGATAGGATCTTCAATTAGGACAGGTATAGGAAAAAGGATGCCGCGCTAGGAGGAGACTGTATGGTGGGGGAACGGGACATCCGGTCGGTAGAGGAAAAAGGAGGCCACACTAGGAGGAGACTCTATGGTGGGGGAACCAGACTTCTGGTTGGCTCAAGAATTGAACGAGGGGCGGGGGCGGGGGGGGGCTTCTGGTTAGGACCTGATCTAGCCCAATCATAAAAACCAATGGTAATTCAAAAGCTCCTCAGGTCTTCTTCAGTACTACGCTGAATCCCATCCAATTTGTATGGTCCATCATTTTATATTATCTTTCCATGTGGTTTCTTAGTAAAATGCTGGAGTGATTTCCCATGATCTTCTCTCACACAGTACGAAATGATGCCTTTCCCACTGTGACTAATGCCTTCTGCATCTTCTTATATCGCTCCTACCCTGTGTAGATCCCTGCTGGCTTTAGCGAGCAGCTGGGACGCCTTCATGCCTTGAGGGAACCTGCTGAGATTATATGTATTTTTTGGTCTACATTCCCAGTAGTTTTCACCCATTTCTCCCAACCCCTCCCTCAACCAGGATTAGCAGATTAATCCTCCTAGCCCTGAGGGGGCTATGTGACATACACTCCAATAAACAACCATTAAAAAAAAATAAAAGTTATAATCCAAACCCAATAATTACTGGAACCACCACTTTCATTTTTATCATCCCATCACAAAAATAATATTCTCAATAACAACCGAACATCTGCTGCAAAAGAGGCAAACCGGCATTTTCTCTGTCCCAGAGGCTTTCCAAATCAGCCAGGAGAGGTTGATGTAGTGATTAAGACGCCAGGTTAGAAACCAGGAGATGGTGAGTTCTAGTTTTAGGCATGAAGGTCAGCTGGGTAACTTTGGGACAGTCACTCAGCCCAATCCACCTCACAGGATTGTTGGAGAAAATAGGAGAAGGAAAGAGTATTGCGTGTGTTCGCTGCTTTCTGTTAATTGTAAAAATAATAAAGGGGGGATATAAATAAAGGGGGAAAAAAGATTTAGCAAGAGGATTTTAAAATGCCAGCAGGACTGGTGCTGACAGGATCTTTGAGGAACCTCATGGACACTCTGTCTTGCTGGGAGGTTAAAAGGTAAAGGTTCCCCTCGCACATATGTGCTAGTTGTTCCTGACTCTAGGGGGCGGTGCTCATCTCCGTTTCAAAGCCGAAGAGCCAGCGCTGTCCGAAGACGTCTCCGTGGTCATGTGGCCAGCATGACTAAACGGCAAAGGCCCACAGAACGCTGTTACCTTCACACCAAAGGTGGTCCCTATTTTTCTACTTGCATTTTTTACATGCTTTCGAACTGCTAGGTTGGCAGAAGCTGGGACAAGTAATGGGAGCTCACTCTGTTACGCGGCATTAGGGTTTTGAACCACCGAACTGCCAACCTTTTTAATCGACAAGCTCAGCGTCTTAGCCATTGAGCCGCCACGTCCTTATTGCTGGGAGATAGCTTGGGTCTATTCTTCCCCATTCAGACCCTCACAGTCTCCAGGCACTGGGAAAGCACTTTAAATACATCTCTTATTCAGCCCACGAACAAGTTCTGCAACTGGGTATCATCAGCACACTGAAAATACCTATAGCAATAGCTAAGTGCAATTGCTATAGGTATCTTCAGTGTGCTGATGATATACCGACCACTTCATAGTGTTTTATAGCCACTAAGCAATTACAGAGTCAACATATTGCCCCCAACAATCTAAGTCCTCATTTTACCAACCTCGGAAAGATGGAAGGTTGAGTGTACCTTCAGCCGATCAGGATCGAACTCCTGACAATGAGCAGAGTTAGCCTGCAATACTGCATTCTAACCACTGCACAAACATGGCGCTATTTCCGTGCCAGTGGAGAACCTCTCCCAGCAGCTTCCTGTGGGTATTAAATAGTAGGAGTATCCTACAGAGGTCTTACATCGGACTGCAAACCTATTCGTAAACACTAGGGATAGTCCTTGCTTAATGACCACAATTGGGATTGGCAATTCCATTGCTAAGCAGCAGTCCTTAAGTGAAACATATGACAGTCACAGACTTACAACCTTACTTCCACTGCATTTGTTAAGTGACACATTGTGTGACTTGCATTTTTTTACTACAGGTAGTCCTTGATTTACAAGTTCATTTAGTGACCGTTCAAAGTTACAACATGATTGAAAAATGTGACTCAAGATCATTTTTCACAGTTATAACCTTTGCAGCATCCCCATGATCATATGATCAATTTTCGGGAGCTTGGCAACCAGTTCATATTTATGACCACTGCTGTGTCCCAAGGTCATCTGATCACCTTTTTTGGCCTTCTGATAAGTTGAAATAAATCTCTCCAGGACTTTCTCCAAGTTAAATTTATATGCCTTCTCCAATCTGATGATGCATTCTAGATGCATGGGATTAATTCCCATCATAAGCCCTTCTCATCATAGTTATGTATCCTGGGAAGTCTAATCTAATGTACTGGATTTGAAAATGAGGTCACCAAATTTGAAATGTATGTGCAGGAATTCTTGCCCCATCAACCTAATAGATCTATGCAGTGGTGCAATGTAAAAAATTTTCCCACCAGTTCTCTGGGCGTGGCTCAGTAGGCCTGGCTTGGTGGGATGGTGGTCATATCACTGGGTGGGCATGGCCAACATTTTTTAATTTTTAAAGCATTTTTTTACTACCTATTCATTGAACCTGTAGTAAAAAATGCTTTAAGAAGTGGGGGAAAAGGTTCAGCTGTGCCATGTAATTGTGGGAACCTTTTTTTCCACTTTTCAAAGCATTTTTGTACTACCGGTTCAGGCAAATAGGTAGTAAAAAAGTTCTTTAAAAAGTGAAAAAAAGGTTCCCACGGTCCAGGGGTGGGTTCCTGCCAGTTCTAACCTCTTCTATAGAAGAGGTTCCACAATTCTACCGTGCCGTTTAGAACCGGTTCCAGCTCCCTCCCCCCGCCCGTCCGCACATCATCAAGATGAAGAGCGAGAGAAGGAATTCTGGAGTTGAAGTCCACAAGTCTTAAAGCTGTCAAGTTTGAACACCCCTGGGGTTTTTTTTCCTAAAGGGTTAGGGGTGCAAGGGTCTTGCAACTTGACAGCTTTAAGACTTGCGTGCTTCAAATGCCAGAGTTTCTGAGCCAACATTTTGGTTGCTAAGCAAGAGCGTTGTTAAGTGAGTTTCACCACATTTTACAAGTTGCCTACACCCAGCCAGTCACATGGCTGGCAAGCCACTCCCACAAAGCAGGCCACACCTACAGAAGAGGTTCTAAAAATTTTTGAAACCCACCACTTTGTCGCACGGCAAAGTTGATTGTCATGGAACTTTTTTTTTTCACTTTTAAAAGCATTTTTTGTGCCTGTTCGGGCGAATAGGCAGGAAAAAAATGCTTTAAAAAGCAGGAAAAAAGCTTCTGACGATCGCGCGGCTAACAGCTGAACCGCACGATCCTAGGAAGCTTTTTTTTACTACCGGTTCGCAGAACAACGACAATCGTCCCTACCGGTTTGCGTGAACTGGTGCGAACCGGTAGTATTTCAGCCCTGGATGTATTCTTGCATATGCATGTTGATACAGAATTTACTACAGAAGAGACAATATGGAGAAATTTTAGAATGGGCAAATGCTGATAGAGAGCAATGGTGGAATTCAACCGGTGTAACAACTGGTTCACTGGGCACATGCTTTGTGCAGGCTACGCACATGTGCAGTAAGTTTGACAACAGCTCTAAAACTTACCTTCTACTGCAGACCCAGTGAGTAAAACAGCTGAGGCACAGCAATCCGCTCTGCCGCGCCTATCAGCTGGGCTTCAAACAAAGGAAATTTGTTCAAACAAAGGAAATTTGTTCAAACAAAGGAAAGTTAGAACAATTGATCAGTGGAACAGAAGTTGCCTCCAGAAGTTGCCCCAACACTGGAAGTCTTTAAGAAGATGTTGGATAGCTATTTGTCTGAAACGGTATAGGGTTTCCTGCCTAGGCAGGGGGTTGGACTAGAAGACCTCCAAGGTCCCTTCCAACTCTGCTATTGTATTGTATTGTATTGAAATATCGGGCAGACTAGCGCAGGGGCGGGTGGGCGGGGCAAACAGATCATCGGAACTACCGGTTTGCCCTTATCGGTCCAAACCAGCTGAATCCCATCCTGATAGAGAGGTACTAGGAAGTGTTTCGTTACAAGGAATGATGGTACTGTGTATGAAAAGAAACAAAAATGGTTTTACGTAAGAGCATACTTTTGCCTACCTTGTGAAACAGAGGTGAAAGTGAGGTATGCCAGGAAACAATAAAAGTAGTGGAGTTGTTTACTTTAGAAGAATATATGGTAAATGAAGAAGAGACAAAGTAAAGATGATCAGGCGATGAATGAATGTGTATGGAATACAAAAGTGATCAAAGAGTCCATTGGAGGCAGGAAACTAATAAATTTGAAAACAAAATATGTATGTTGGGATACTTTGACCATCAAGTGAAAATGAATGAATCTGAAATGAATGAAGGGATTTGGAATGAATGAACGAATGTTGAAATGAATGAATTTGAAAATGAATGAATGAATTTGGAATGAATGAATCCATGAATGAATGAATGTGTCAAGTTCCAAGTAATGCATCCATCATAAATCGAATTCTGAAGCATTCCTTTGCTCAAAGTACAAATGTATTTAGATACACCATATTGGCACTAACTAGTGAAAAGCCAGGACTAAAGTTCCTGGGCTTTTCACATCAAATACGTTTCAGTTAGAACCCTGCAGGATACAAACAATCCCACACCCACTTAAAATTCAGGCTTGACAGAATGGATGAACTAACAAATGAATCTTGAGATGAATAAATGCAAAACAAATATAGGAAGAAAGAGTGAAATGGACTGAGAGGAAAGAGAAAACTGAGAAAGTTACTGGGGACATGTAAACTGTCTTTACATGTACCTACAGTACTTTGAGAGGCCGTCACGAAGAAGAGGTGGTTGACTTATTAAGGCATGAGAGGGCAGAACAAGAAATAGTCGGTTGAAGCTTGTTAAAGAGAGAGAACCAGAGAATGAGCAAGAATAAATTTCCTGACAGTGAGAACAATTAACCAATTCCTACTATTAAGAATAGCTTGCCTTCCAGAGTTATGGGTGCTCTGGAGATTTTCAAAACAAACTGGACAATCATTTGATAGGGATGGTATAATGTCTCCTGCCTTGAGTAGCGGGTTGGACTAGAAGACCTCCAAGGTCCCTCCCAGCCCTATAACTCCATGTTCTATGGTTGGGTGAAATTGATGAGAGCCTCAAAAACAGGAAAAGAAAAGAAAAGGCAACGTACGAAGAGGAATATGGAGATGATAACAGCAAAGACAATTTGCAAGGATAAAAAAAAGCTATGGAAAGTTATTATTGAAAGTTGCTGGTACAAATAAGAGATTCCCTTTTCTTTTCTCTTATTTCTCTCTTCAATTTCTTTTATCTCTTTTTTTTCCTGTGATTTGCATAAGGTTGCTTATTGCAGATGGGAATGAGCTAATCAATATGTATGTAGTTGAGTACATGAGCAGTAGAGCATATTGAACTGTTAGCAAAAGGATTCCCCCCCCCCGCCCCCGTTCTTCTTCTTTAGTTGTCCCAATCAAAAACCAGATCAGGTATTCCTGTCTTTTCTATATTCATTGGAGTGAACAAAATCCCAGTGGATGAACTTGTCTTTTCTGCAATATCTATATCTTGATTTGGTTCTCTTTTAACTCTGTCTCCAAATTTTCCTTTTCATACATATGCTGTACCTGCAAGCTTGCATAGGTGTATGAAAAGGAAATAATATTCGGCAATGTCCCAGCATGTACTTTCAGTAGTGTGAGGGGAAAGTTTTGTGAATCACCATTATGTGATTTTTGTAAAGTTGCTCTTTTAGGCATGGAAATGAGCCCTGTTTTAGCTACTGCAAAACAAGTCAGCACAGGAATTTGAAAGGGACAAGTAGGTTTCTCTCCTCTCAAGAAGTACAAAAATAAACCGTAGGTTCGAGTTTACTTCTCATTATGAAATTTGGCTGAGTGGCCCGGGTTTTTTTGGGGGGGAGGGAGGGAAACCTCTTTCTGCCTTCTCTTCAAGATTTAAAGCTTCCTGGGATCTCCATTCTCACTGTTACCATCCTCACACTGCATCCTGGTAAAATGGGTTAACAGAACAGAATAACAGAGTTGTAAGGGATCTTGTAGGTCATCTAGTCCAACCCCCCTGCCCAAACAGGAGACCCTACCTACACCATTCCTGATAGATATCAGTCCAGTCTCTTCTTGGAAGCTCTCACAACTTCTGAAGGCAAAGCTGTTCCACTGGTTGATTATTCTCACTGTCAGAAAATTTCTCCTTATTTCTAGGTTGAATCTCTCCTTGTTCACTGTTCACTATCTGGCCTTCTGGTGCCTTGGAAAATAGGTTGGTCTATATATGGGGTTGCATATATGTATATATTGCCTATATTGGCCTTGCTTATTAAGAGACCTTTGCTGCCCCAAATCCTGGCAAAGAAGAAAATTCAGATAGTCCTCAACGTATGGCCACACTTGAGCCCAAACTTTCTGCTGGTAAACAAGGTAGTTTGGAAGTAAATTTTGCCCCATTTTATGACCTTTTTGGTCACAGTTAATTAAGTGAATCAATGCAGTTGTTAAGTTAATAACATGATTGCTAAGTGAATCTGGTTTCCCTCGGCAGAAGGTTGCAAAAGGTGATCAAATGGCCAGGGTTTGACGCAACCATTATAAATATGAGCCAGTTGCCAAGCATCATAATTTTGGCCAGATGACCATGGAGATGGTACAAGGATCCTAAGTGTGAAGAACAGTCATGTCACTTTTTACAGTGCTGCTGTAAGTTCAAATGGTCACTAAACAAATGGCTGTAGGTCGAGGACTATTTATACCAGCTTCTTCGTCTTGATCATTGCATGCATTTTCTCTTCTCCAACCCATTCTTACGCAAAACCTTTCAAAAGAATCCACATTTCTAGAGGAAGGTACATATATTCTTCCCTTTGCAGTTGATCGCAATTCTTGAAATCTCAGACCACCACAATTTGGAGAGCTCCAGATACACTAGGGCTACTACACATCCCAGAGTTCCCAGCCAGCATGGCTACAGGGATCCCCAACACCACCACCAGAGAACACATTCGCAGCCTGCATTTAGCCCTATAAACCCTCCTTTGCAAGGTCAGAATCGTGAATATCCTGGCAGATCTGTGGTGACATAAATAAGGGAGCAACTCAAGCCTGTAGCCTTTTCCCTTCACCTGAATGAAAATGGCTAAAAATCACATTATTCAGAAGAAGGGAATGATCCTCAGAAAGCTAACTTTGCTCAAATCATTTGGCTTTCATCAGTTACTGCATTTTAGCATCCACCATAGGATGGATTAATTGGGAAAAAAATGCAATGGAAACATTGTAAATTTAATCCGGGAAATGGGTTAATTGTTCTCTTGCAAGTGAAGCGTCCCAGCATTTTAATTATTAACTTTGAAAAACTACCATCTGTATGAAGTGACCCTTGAGTAGAATAATGACACACTCATTCCCACAGATGGCAGATGAGGTGACTAAAAGTTTTGGAGCTTCAGAGTGCAAGCAAAGGTTATAGAATCAATCACGCCCTACGCCAGCGTTTCTCAATCTGTGTGGACTTCGACTCCCAGAATTCCCCAAGGCAGAATGCTGGCCAGAGGAATTCTGGAAGTTGAAGTTCACACAACTTAAAGTTGCTGAGACAGGTTTATCAAACTCGCAGCGTTATGTTTTAATCTGTTGTATTTTAATACGGACTGTACACCGCCCCGAGTCCCTTTCGGGAGAGGGGGCGGTATATAAACGCTAATAATAAATAAATAAATAAATACTGAACAAGCTGTTGTAAGTCGAAGACTACCTGTACCAAATACAAGAAAACTTCTTCCACTAATTACTTTTAAACTCTGTCCTTTTCAGTTCCCAGTTTTAAGTAATTCGTGTGTAATTAAAAAAAGGTGGAATATAGCTCGATTTTCAGGCAGCATTAGTAAGTAGAGTAAACCTTGCAAATATTGTAAAATTTGATCCTTTTTAAGAAACGCATTTTAAGGGAAGTATTGCCCAGAGAAATGAGTGCCGTGCTGGCCCTTCTCACCCAGGACACTCTTCAGTCTTTGGGCAGCCTTGGAGACCATGAATGCTTTTACATTTTTATTTTTTTTTCTTTGAAATAACTATTAAAATAAGGCTGGCGCCACAGTTTAAATAGCTTGCCCTGCATAGCGCACTCTTGATGGTTTCAGTGATATGAATGTGCTATCTCCGGAGCAGGCCTGCCAGTTCCCAAGACAAAAAACAGGCTGGGACCGATTGCTAAGAATAGATTCTCAAAAGTTTTCAATTATGCTTATCTTTATTTTTCTTCAGTAATGCCGTCCAAAAGCTAATGAACAAACTCTGCTCAGCTCATGGTTTTCGCACTGTTCTTAGATCTAACTAGAAGGGCCAACATGGGGCCAAAATGCTCAGCAGCCTTTGTTTTTGTTATAAATACTGGGCTTCAGCAAATGTGCTACACAAACGCCGAATAAGTGGATTTTCCAAATTGGACTTCTTGGAAGTTTTTTTTCCTTGAAAACCTTTTGCTTCTCATCCAAGAAGCTTTTCCAATTCTGACTTGAGTGGTGGGGAATGGAAGGATTTATTCTTTGCAGTCATCTGGTCCTTAGCACTCAGATGCACTAAATAAGTGCATCTACTCTCCATAAAAGGCAAGCAGATCTTGAACAGCATAGAATAGAATAACAGAGTTGGAAGGGACCTTGTTAGGTCATCTAGTCTAACCCCCTGCTCAAAGAAGAGATCCGATACCATTTCTGACGGGTGGCTGTCCAGTCTCTGTCCCATCTCAATCAGTGGAGAACAACCTGCCTCCAGAAGTTGTGAATGTTCCAACACTGGAAGTTTTTAAGAAGAGATTGGACAACCATTTCTCTGAAGTAGTGTAGGGTTTCCTGCCTAAGCAGGGTGTTGCACTAGAATACCTCCAAGCTCCCTTCCAACTCTGTTATCTATTCTATTCTATTCTATTCTATTCTATTCTATTCTATTCTATTCTATTCTATTCTATTCTATTCTATTCTACTCTACTCTATTCCATTCCATTCCATTCTACTCTATTCTTCTTGAAAGCTTCCAGTGATGAAGCACCCACAATTTCTGAAGGCAGGCTGTTCCATTCATTGGTTGATTGTTCTCACTGTCCAAAAATGTCTATGTTAGATCTGGGCAACGAGAGACAGACTGCGGACACGAAGTAACTTAACAGCTCTTTATTGGTAGTAGTAGTGATCCAGCTTGCTCTGAGGTCGGAGGGTTCCCCTTTTATAGGGATCGGGTACGCCCCTCGACCAATCAGAGGGATACCTGTTTCCCGCTGTAGTAGCGGACCAGAGGGGAGACTTATCTCGATATATGCTAATATCTAACACCCCTCCCCTCCTAGATGGAACGTTGCGGTAGGTAACATAGTCTTTTAGGTATGTGGGTGTTTGTCTTGCTCGGGAGGAACGTCGTAGTTCGGGTTGGTTTGAAGTGGTTGCAGGACCGGGTGCGGGTTGGTTCGAAGTAGTTGCAGGATTGGGTGCTTTTCCTGTTTCCCGTTCTGGAGGTCTTGTGCCTTCGTTGCTCGGGCGTTCAGGAGTCTGTTCGGCTGCGTTGTCTGGGGGTTGCTCTGCTTCGTGCGTGTTGTCTTGTCCCACGCTTGGCTCGCCGGCGTCGTCGTTTCCTATGATGGGGCTTTCGCGTGGCTGACTTTCTGTAGACAGGAAACTCTCGTCTTCGTTTCGAAGGTCAGAGTGTGCCAAGCGACCCCGAAGTTGATCGATGTGCCTTTTCCAGTTCCGCCCATCTTCTAGTTCCAGCAGATACGATCGTGGACCCGTGATGCCAATGACTTTTGCCGGCATCCATAATGTTCCCCCTGCGTAGTTGTGGGTGTATACTGAATCCCCTACTCTGAAAGACCGGATTTTGCTTGTAGAGTCTGGGGGAGCCGTGGCAGAGTAATTCGGGTGAAGCCGGTCCAGGTGAGACCGTAGGCGGCGACCCATGAGTAGTTCAGCGGGGCTCCTACCCGTTGTTGCGCTTGGGGTAATGTGCTGAATTAGGAGGTAATGGTCAATGCGTGTTTGCCAATCACCTGGACCCATCCTAGCGAGGGCCTCTTTTGCGAATCGCACCATTCTCTCCGCCTGTCCGTTTGATGCTGGATGGAATGGCGCGACGAGGGCATGCCGAATTCCCAAACCTGCTAAAAATGTTTCAAACTGCATGGCCGTGAATTGGGGCCCGTTATCGGATACTAGGAGATCTGGCAGGCCATGGGTGGCGAAAAGTCGCCGTAGAACCTTTATGACTGCCTCTGCCGTGGTTGAAGTCATTAGGACTACATCTAGCCATTTTGAGTATGCATCCACAACTATAAGGAAAGTCTGACCTTGGAATGGCCCTGCGAAGTCGATGTGTATTCGCGACCAGGGTGCTTTGGGTTTCTCCCATTCTGTGGCGGGCGCTTCCGGGGGTGCTGGTCTCAATTCCTGGCATGGGTCACAAGTGGCCACCCACTCCTCTATTTCTTTGTCCATGTTTGGCCACCACACGTAACTTCTTGCTAACGCCTTCATTCTAACAATCCCCGGATGACCCATATGTAAAGCATCTAATACATTTTTACGTAAAGCATACGGAATAACAACTCGATCCCCCCACAACAAACATCCCTGTAGCACTGAGAGCTCGTCCCGTTTTGACCAAAACATTTTGAATTCCGGGCCCACATTCCCCTTCGGCCACCCCCTCCAAACCCAAGTTTGAACTTGTTTTATTAAATTGTCTTTAGAGGAGAACCTTGCAACATCGTAGGAAGAAACCGGTCCCGAATCCAAACAGTCAATGAGCAATACCGGTACTTCTGGAGTGGGGTCTGGCAGAATGTCAGGTAATGGGCAACGGCTGAGAGCGTCTGCGTGTCCAAGAGTGGAGCCCGGTCGATGAATCAATTTGTATGAATACGCAGCCAGGAAAACAGTCCACCTGGTCATGCGAGGAGAAAGGGAGACCGGAGTGGGGCGGTTTCCCGCCAGAAGTCCCAACAGCGGTTTGTGATCTGTGATCAGTTCAAAATCGCGGCCGTAGAGGTATTCGTGGAAACGCTTTACTCCCGCTACGGCAGCCAGCGCTTCCCTGTCCATTTGGCTGTAATTCCTCTCGGCCGATGAAAGAGTTCTGGAGTAGAAAGCGATGGGTGCTTCTTTTCCGTCGGGCATCCTGTGGCTGAGGACTGCTCCAACTCCGAAAGGTGATGCGTCGCAGGTCAATACCAGCGGTAGGGTCTGGCTGTATTGAACAAGCAGTGAGTCAGTGGTGAGCAGGCGCTTTACCCCGGCGAAAGCTGCAGCTTCGGATCGTCCCCATTTCCATGGTGCGTTCCTCTGGAGTAGACGGTGTAGTGGCTCAGCAACGGTCGCTTTCTGCCTCAGAAAAACGCTGTAGAAGTTAAGTAATCCGAGGAAGGCCTGCAACTCGGTCTGATTTCGTGGTGTGGGGGCGTCCTGGATCGCCTTAATTTTCTTTGAAGTGGGGTGTATTCCCTGACCATCGATTCTATAACCCAGGAATTCTACGCTAGGCACGTTAATTTGGCATTTTTCTTTTTTGAGGCGGAGACCCTTTTCTCTGATTCTGGCCAAAACAGATCTGACTCTTTTGTTTAATTGCTCCTCATTTGCAGCGGACACCAAGATGTCGTCAAAATATGGGACGACTCCTGGTATCCCTTGCAAAAGTCGTTCCATGACGCTCTGGAACAATCCTGGGGCAATGCTTACGCCGAATTGTAGCCGGTTGCATTTGAATGCTCCTCTATGCGTCACTATAGTTTGGGCCTCCGCTGTGGCGCTATCAACTGGCAGTTGCTGGTAAGCTTGTGCCATGTCTAATTTTGCAAATACCTTTCCTGGCCCCAACGAGTGCAATAAGTGCTGTACTACAGGCACAGGATATGCGCTCTGTTGTAGCGCGACATTAATTGTGCATTTATAGTCCGCGCAGATGCGGACTGATCCGTCTGGTTTGACTGGGGTCACGATGGGCGTTTCCCAGCGCGCGTGATCTACCGGCTCAAGGATTCCTTGCTCCACTAACTTATCTATTTCCTTATCTATTTTTGGGCGGAGTGCAAAAGGCTCTCGTCTCGGTTTAAGTCGGATTGGCGCCACTTTGGGGTCTAAATTGAATGATATTGGTTTACCCACATACTTACCAAGACCGGGGCTGAACACATCCTCGAACTCCTTAAAAATCTGTTCAGCGCTGCTGTTTCTCACGGCGTTGATTCCGGTGACTTCTAACCCCAGGGCTTCAAACCAATCAAGCCCCAGAAGGTTCTGCAATGGCGCGCTGGCGATGGTCACGGGCAGCTGGGCTTCGATGTCCTTGAAACGGATGTGGAATGTGCCTTGGCCCACGATGGGGACTTGGTTCCCCTGGTAGTCTCGTAGCAGGACGTCTGGAGCGCGTAGTTGGCTCTTTCTGAGGCTAGGGATAGCCTGTTTCATGGATGCCCATGAAATGATCGTCAGGGTCGATCCTGTGTCAACTTCTAGCTCGCAGGGTGAGCCCTCCAAGAGGACTGTGACTCTCAGCCTTTTTGGCCGCTTAGGGCGGACCTGATGTATTGTGGTGAGATACGTTCACAACTCTTCTCTCTGGGTCAACTCAATCTCATCGTCAACATCCTGAAAATACTCTCATTGAGCGTCTTGATAGAACGCTCTTTCAGCTCTTTGTGTGTATTCTCTCTGGGGATACGCTCGCTCAACTCCTTGTGAGTAATCTCTCTGGGGATACGCTCGTTCAGCTCTTTGGAAATATTCTCTCTGGGTAAACACTTGTGGATTTCTCTCTGGGCGCCCTTTTTGCTTTCGCCAAGCCCCTGGGTTGGGCTTCTGTTGGCGGTACATGGGTGGCTGCCTTGAGGCAGGGACTCCGCTCCGGCACACTCGTGCGATGTGCCCAAGTTTGTTGCAGTGCGAACAAACAACGTTCCTGAACCTACAAGTAGACCTGGGGTGATTCCCTCCGCAGCTTGCGCAGGGCGGCAAACAGGATCCGGGTCTCCCCCCAGGCCTCAAGTGACTGCTCTGCATCAGGTGACTGTCCTCGAACTCGGGATTCTCGAAGTCGGGGCTTGTGTCCTCGTAGTGAACTCTGGTTTGTCTTGGTGCTGGCTGGTTTACGTTGGCCCCTCGTTGTATGGTCACTGATGATTTCTCCGCTGACTCTGACGCTCTTGCTTCGTTTAACGCTGTCTGTAGGGTTAAATTCGGGTTTGCCAACAGCTTCTTTTGCAAAGAAATGTCTCTTAACCCACAGATGAGCTGCTCTAAGATGTGCTCTTCCAGATCCCTGTATTCGCAGTGAGTTGCTGCTTTTCGTAGGGCTGCAACATATTGATTGATGGATTCTCCCGCCTTCTGGGTCCTCATGTTGAATTCCTTGCGGCAGACATGGCGGGAAGGTTTTGGCGCGTAATGAGTTTGCAGAGTCTGTTGCAACGTCATCCACGATACTGCCTGTATTGGAGTAGGCGCGGTGAGGTCTCTGGCCGTATTGAAGACTTCCTTTCCGCAGTAGCCGAGGAAGATGTTTTTCTTCCTTGCATCGGTGATCCCCGTGTATTCGTTCGCTTCGAGGAAACACTCGAAACGAATCATGAAAGCTTCCCATTCGTCGTTTGCTGGGTCGAAAGGAGCGGGGGGAGCATGCATCGCCATCTTCTCAGTTTGAATTTGCCGCGCTGCGGTGATCTGAGATGGCTGCCGGAATTACTGCCGAATTCCTGGGCTGGATCAAATCCGGAGATTCTGGAGGTAGCGTTCTTCGTCCTATCTGTCTCTCAATCCCACCCTCATCGCCAATGTTAGATCTGGGCAACGAGAGACAGACTGCGGACACGAAGTAACTTAACAGCTCTTTATTGGTAGTAGTAGTGATCCAGCTTGCTCTGAGGTCGGAGGGTTCCCCTTTTATAGGGATCGGGTACGCCCCTCGACCAATCAGAGGGATACCTGTTTCCCGCTGTAGTAGCGGACCAGAGGGGAGACTTATCTCGATATATGCTAATATCTAACAGTCTAATTATTTCCAGGTTGAATCTATCCCTCATCAGTTTCCATTCATTGTTCCTTGTCTGGCCTTCAGGTGCTTTGGAAAATAGGTTGTCCCCTTCCTCTCTGTGGCAGCCCCTCAAATATTGGAACACTGCTATCATTTCTTCCCTGGTCCTTCTCTTCACTAGACCAGCCATGCCCAGCTCCTGTAACCATTCTTCATATATTTTAGCCTCCAGGCCCTTAATCATCTTGGTTGCTCTTCTCTGCAGCCTTTCTAGAGCCTGCATGTTGGGGTATATTTTCACATTAAAACTACAGATAGTCCTTGTCTCACAACCATTCTTTAGCAACCATTTGAACTTACAATGGCACTGAGAAAAGTGACTTTAGTGGGAAAAGTGACTCGTACTTATGACTGTTGCAGCATCCCCACAGTCACAATTTTGTGATGAAAATTAGCAACAGCAAGTATTTACAACAGTTGCAGCAGTTGTGGGTTGCAGGCGGTACGCCCCGTGTATGCATGTACCGGTGCCTGCTAGGAGCACCAGGTACCGTTCCGGTACGGTGCTCCAGAGGGCCCACCTGCCTACCTGAGCTCCTTACCTGTCTGCCGAGCAGCTGGAGCATCATGGAGGCGTCGTGGAGGTAAGGACGCATGTGTTGCGTGCTGTGTACATGCATGTGGGGGACGCCGGACCCCATTGCACCGTACCAGTTGCAACGAGATCCGAAACCCGCCACTGAGTTGCAGTATGCTAGGTAGGGTTGTATAATTGCCATTTGTGACCTTCCCAGATGGCTTTCAATCAGAGTCAATGAGGGCCGCCAGATTCCATTCACAAGCTCATGATTCACTTAACTGCAGTGATTCGCTCAACAACTGTAGCAAAGAAAAGGTAAAATTGGGTATAACTCACTTAGAGGCTACCTTGCTTAGCCACAGAAATTCTGGTCCCAATTGGGGGTCATACATTGAGAACTAACACGACAAAGCATCTACAACGAAGATGTTAAGGTGTAACTAATGTACTTGATAGAACTTCAGTCTCATATCAATGTAAATCAGGGTGTGTCTGTATGACTCCCAACAGATCATAAAAGCAACAAGCTGGAAGATTGCCGTGCAGCTCTGCCTTACCTGGTTCAGGATCTGTGACTCAGGATGCAGCTTCAGCAGTAAAACCATGACCAGTCTGTTTTCATTGCCAAATGGCTCTTATGGATAGGAAGTATCATATTCAGCTAAGATTCAGCTTCTTCTCCAGTTATTCCTCACTGTTGGTTTTGATCCTGCAATAAGAACAGTGACCCTGCCTCCCATTTCAGCATGACAGCTCTTTCAAAACTTTACAACAGTCTCTCTCTTTTAAAAAAATAAAATAAAGAAAAACTAAAAGGTAGAAATTGTTAGACTAAAATTAAGAGAAGAATAGCAATAGCACCTAGACTTATATACTGCTTCACAGTGCTTTACAGCCCACTCCAAGTGGTTTACAGAGTCAACCTATTGTCCCCAACAATCTGGGTCCTCATTTTACCCACCTGAGAAGGATGGAAGGCTGAGTCAACCTTGAGCCTGGTGAGATTCGAACTGACAAACTGCAAGCAGCCGGCAGTCAGCAGAAGTAGCCTGCAGTACTGCATTCTAACCACTGCGCCACCACAGCTCTTAATTTTATATTTTATGAAAATGGGTATTTTAGAAATTGATTATTAGTGTTTTAAGACAGTGGCCCTCAACCTTTTGGGCATCAGGGACCGGTTTCCGTGGAGACAGGTTTTTCCATGGACTGGAGGGGGCGTGGTTTTGCATTCTGCCTGCATCCCGCGGATGGGACTTTGTTTCTTTGTGCAGCCCAGTTTCTAGCATGCCGCGGCCCAGGCTAATCCACAGACCGGGCCCAGTCCACGGACCAGGGGTTGGAGACCCCTGTTTTAAGATATGGATATTATTTGTTTAAATACAGCAAGAGGTATTCGTATTACTTCTGGAGTAAAAGAAAATCGGAGGTCATCCTTTCTAAGTCCCTTACTTTGATATTAAAGAGACTGAGGAGGCGGTGGACAAATAGAACTATTTATTAATTGAACTACCACCAATAACAGAACGAACGCGAACTCCCGTCTGACAGCTATTTATACAGAAGCTGTCAGACAGGGAACCAATAGGAGGGCTGTGATTTTCCCGCCAGTCGGCAGGCACGTCGCAGCCAAACAGATCTTTTTCCGCATTTCTTGACAGGCGCCGGTTGTATCTCCGAGGACACAACAATCCTTGCTATAAATTTTTCTCTTGTATTTTTTGACACTTTTCATTCGTCTTGTTATTCCCTTTCCCTTTTCCGTTTTATGTTCATTTATATTTTAATGTTTGACTTTGAAATTTAATAAAGACATTATAAAAAAAAGAATAACTTCCACCTTCCCTTACAGCAGATAAAACTTAATTAAACTTAAGTTCAACTCTTGTTCTACGATTACAATGTAACATTCATTTTTTTAAAAAAATAATAATCTGTAAATATTAGTAGTCATCAGATTGAAACATCATGATTTCATTTTCTTCTGTTTCCTGCAAAATATCCAAAAAGGGGTTTCAATTGGTATTAAATTTGGCCAATGCCTTATCTGTATTATAGCAATAGCACTTAGACTTATATACCGCTTCACAGTGCTTTACAGTCCTCTCTAAGCGGTTTACAAAGTCAGCTTATTGCCCCCAACAATATGGGTCATCATTTTACCAACCTTGGAGGGATGGAAGGCTGAATCAACCTTATCTTATCTCTTATTATTCTCTATTAGTTTCATCATCACAGCTTTACCAACTACTCTTCCATTGTAAGTATTGTCAGTATGATCAAATCCTTCCAACAGGCATATGAAACTCTTGCTAGGTATCATATGTTATAGTTATGTATATAATTATATGTTATAGCTAAGTCATGTGTCATACCAGTTAGTTAACATGTGCTAGTATATGTTATCACATACAAGAACAAAATACCATGCAATGTCTCCAAACCTTTGTCCATCAACCCTAAAAAAAATATCTCTGGTCTGAATTCAGATGTGGGTTTTTTTAGCCTTTTCACAAATTCACCACAGGTGATAAAAAGCCCCCTGGTGTTTCCATTCCAACATACGTTTGAAATCTCTTTATACATTTTTGACAATCAATTCCGGAGATAAATACATGATTTTTATAGAGATTTTCCCTAAGACTGTAAAGGTAAAGGTTCCCCTCGCACATAGTCACTCCCTAGGGGGCGGTGCTCATCTCCATTCAAAGCCGAAGAGCCAGCGCTGTCCGAAGACGTCTTCGTGGTCATGTGGCCAGCATGACTAAATGCCCAAGGTGCACGGAACGCTGTTACCTTCCCACCAAAGGTGGTCCCTATTTTTTCTACTTGCATTTGTACATGCTTTTGAACTGCTAGGTTGGTAGAAGCTGGGACAAGTAACGGGAGCTCACTCTGTTACGCAGCACTAGGGATTCGAACCACCAAACTGCCAACCTTTCGATCAACAAGCTCAGCATCTTAGCCACTGAGCCACCCTAAGACTGCAGCTGAGAGTAAATTTAAAGCCCCTTTCCATATGTTTTCTCACAGCTGCGTTTAAATCAGTGTTTCTTAATCTCAGAAACTTTATGATGTGCGGACTCTCCCGCTGCTGGCTGGGGAATTCTGAGAACTGAAGTCCACGCATTTTAAAGTTGCTGAGATTAAGAAACACTGTCTTAAATTGTTTTCATGTCTTCGCTTAACCTTGTTTTCTAACCTAAACTTACTTCTTTCCACCATTTGTCACATGGTTTAGTTTCCACACATCTCAGGCCAAACAATCCTCCTGCTCTAAACACATCCCAAATTGCTGGTGCTTTTCTGATAATACAGGCGGGGAGGAATCTAAAATTGCATTAGCTTTGCTTCAGGGGCAGTGTTATACCGCTCATTCATATTCAGTTTGCAATCCGTTTGGAAACCTAAGTCTTTTTCAAAGGTATTACTTCCAGGTAAATACTCTTCCAATTTTATTTGCTTGTTTCTGCTTTCCAGCAAATATTGAGAGAAGCTTCCCATCCATTTAACATCACTTCTGTGCTTCATGATAGTCCATTGTGCATACTGGTAAATTATTCAACAGTTCATCTAAGATTATAACCTAATGCAGACATGGCCTAAATATTAGCCCACTCTCACACCTAGCCCCCACCCCCTTGCCCCACTTTTTCTTTTTTCCCTGAAGTTTCAACAACCCATCCTGCAATTTCAAAAGATTGCAATTATTGTGTTCAGCAGAGTTTTAGATTATCTTTTCTGACCCAGATAAATGGTGGTGGTCCCAAGAGTACTACCAGCCCCTTGAGGTCTGCCAGATTCCCTGTCTCCTTTGAATTTATGTTTTCTGGGGTTTTCTTTTAATAAATAAAAGGGAAATGGGCCAGCTGCAAAGCAGAAGATTGTCAGCTGCTTGCATCTTTAGAGACAAGGATGCCTCTTTCTGGACCCAGGTGGGCTCTACAGAAATGCTTAGAAAATAAAAATGGTGAATAGGAGCAGACTGTTCTTTTGTTGGGAAGAATGCCCATCAATCCAGGAAAAAAAAAGGATAAAGATACACTGGACAGGAGTAGACAGATAACAACCAGCTTGACTTCTGCTCAATTTATGTTTTGGGGGGAGGTTTTTTTGGCCCCCAAGAGCAGCCATTATGTGAGAACACCAACAACAGAGGCTCTCTGAATTCCACATTTTCTGCAAAAAGATACCCAGCTTTCTCCCACAGAGGTAGATATTCCTTCCAATGTTGCATCATCCACAATTTGGGATAAACATCCCCTCTCTTCCATCATCCAAGGGATTTATTAAAACGTGGAAGGCCGCAGGGCCTGGATAGGGCTTTGGGCCCTCCCTTTGACACTTCCTCTCGATTGGAAAATGTGCCATTTTTCAAAACACTCTCAGTTGGACAAAAGGCCAGAGAAAGAGACGACGTTTCCCCAGGAGCCGGGCTCCGCACACCCGGACACCAGCTGGAGTGAAAGTGCCAAGAATATTGCCCCGTATCTCTTCTGGCTTCCCCCAGCCGGCAAACATTTCCGCTGAGGGCTGCAGACAGAAGGCATGATATCCGAAAAGACATGAATTATCACCCATCGGCACACCAGAGAAAGCTCCTCCAGGGGGTTTCCTGGTGGGAAGAGGCCAGCTGATTGCTGGGTTGTGTGTACATTTCAACACTTCTTCCTCGCAGCCTTTCCAATCCAGTAAGCACAACTCCGCACTTCTGCCGCCGCCCCCCCCACCCATTTGCACTCAACACCCCTCCAGGCCCCTCCATCCCACCACCCTCGGGCTGCATTTAAGGAGCAGCTGTTACCATGAGACCTAGAGACATCTACTAATGCCCCAGCCCCCTCCCTTTCTCTGTTCAGTCCCCCTCCTGTCCTCAAGTGAACAAAGGCAGAAGTCTTCCCTCCCCTCCCCTTCTCCTCCCCCTCTCCCTCGGCTCCTCTCAAAATGCAGAGATCAAAGACAGTCCCTCCCCTCAGCCTTGGCAAGCTCCCGCCTAGAATTCAAGGTAAAAGCATCCTGCTTATCACGGACAAAAATCCCTTCATAGTTCAGGGGCCCTGGAGGAAAAAAACATCTTTGATCTGGCGGTGATGAACATGGCTTGTGTGTCCCAACCTGGTGCCTGTCCTCCAAAGTTTGGAAATTGGAAGGCACCGTGGAGACATTTGGAGATCCCTCTGGTAGTGGGGGGATTGCAAACGCCCAAGGGATATTGTCTGCAAGGAAGTCTTGACCCAGGTGGCATGAAAAGATCTCATAATTTGCATTGGGTTTAGCCCTGTAGGACGTTAGCACCCACCCCTCTCCTAGAAGAATGAAATATTCTAGGAAATATTAAAAAGGCAGACTATTATGTTTCCCTGGATGAGAAATGGAGAAGCATGTTTTTTTAAAAATCAGGAATAAGACTCACTCTTAATAGCCCCCCACCCTCCTCAAAAGCCCACAGCAGATATCAGCACTTATAGCTAGGTCTATTCATAGCAAATACCCTCACCCAAGATCCAACAAAGGTAGCCTTAGCCCTCATCCATAATAGGAATTGCCCAAAGCCCTCTCATTACAACATCACCCAGCTAGATTCAACCAAGCTTGGGACTCAAGACACTGCAAAGATACCCCTGCATGGCCCCATGGGAGTCTGACAACCAATCAGAATACATTTCTTACACAGGAAGAGGAAGCTCCAAGGCGCTCTCTCTCTCTCTCTCTCTCTCTCTCTCTCTCTCTCTCTCTCTCTCTCTCTCTCTCTCTCTCTCTCTCTCTCCTCCCTCCCTCCCTCCCTCCCTCTCTCCCTCTCTCTCTCTCTCTCTATGTTACAGAGATAAATTGATCTGTATGTTTATGTGACTATTCCTGATAGCCAAAATCTCCCTTTGGCAAGTATTAGTGAAACAGGTTTTGTAAGATAGATTTGCAAGATACAACTCTCCATGTGATCATGGCCACCATTAAACCATCTTTCCAAGTTCGAAGGATCACTAACCAAACTGTTGTAAGTTGAAGACTGCTTGTAACTGTTTTGATCATTATCAGGATGTTGCCTCTGCCTTGTCCCCAGTTGTAAAGGCAACCTAAAGTTTTTTTTTTCAGTCATTTGCCTGCCAAAATGGAGCTTTTCCTATTCTTCCACCACAAAACTTGCTGTATGAATAAACTGTCATCCTTCAATATGATGCTGGCAATGTTATAGTCAGAGGGTGGAATGAATCCGGCTCCCTATTGGCCAACTGAGGCTGCTGCACGCATGGCACTTTCAACACAGGGCACTGCACCCCCCGGCCATCTTGACTTGGGCTGCAAATAAGATGGGGCACCTGGTTTGCACCATGCAGTGATTCCCAAGCTAGGCAACATAGAGAGGTGGGACTTCAACTCCAAGAATTCTTGAGCTTGTTTGGAGGTTCTAGCAGGGGAGCACAGCTATCGTATACCCTTGACCGAAGATCGGTACACTCCTTCTATCTGGGATGGTCGTCCTCTTCCACCGAGCGTGCAGCTTCAGGAGGGACGCACATGGAGCGGTGAGGGAGGAAGGGGACACCCGCCTAGCCAGCCAGATCAGCCGAATCAACCCTGGCGATCAATGGGGTGACAGATGTCGCAGCCAGATCGCCCTCACATCCAACT
Source organism: Natrix helvetica (assembly GCF_964273705.1). Lineage (NCBI taxonomy): Eukaryota > Metazoa > Chordata > Lepidosauria > Squamata > Natricidae > Natrix > Natrix helvetica. The sequence continues at coordinate 342,490,554 of NC_138548.1, forward strand.
CCAAGAATTCTTAGCCATGGCCAGGTCAGCCAAGGGATTCTGGGAATTGACATCCATCCATCTCATCATTGCCAAGGTTTCGAAATATGGGGGTTGAGGTCTCTGCCTACTGACGGTACTCACACTTTGAACATTTGTAGCACGAGTTTGACATTACACCGTTTTTGTTATTGTTTTAGTAATTTGGGGTCAGTTTTAACTTCTGGCCAACTACATGGACAAATCCATGCAGTTTTAGTTTCAGAATAGTTTGTCTTCCCCTTCTTCCTAAGGCTGAAAGTTACTGGTCCAAAGTCTTCCAGATGATTTCATGCCTGAGGCAGGGCTAGAACTCAGGTTTCCTTAGTCTTAATCTAACCACTCTCTAACCACTAGACCGGTGTTTCTCAACCTTATCAACTTTAAAAATGTTTGGACTTCAACCTGGAATTCTGGGAACTGAAGTCCATCCATCTTAAAGTTGCCAAGATTGAGAAACACTGCATTAGACCATGTAAAAAAGATGTGGAGACTCTAGCAGAGTAGAGCAACCAAGAGGATTAGGGGACTGGAGACTAAAACATATGAAGAACGGTTGCAGGAACTGGGTATGTCTAGTTTAATGAAAAGAAGGACTAGGGGAGACATGATAGCAGTGTTCCAATATCTCAGGGGTTGCCACAAAGAAGAGGGAGTCAAACTATTCTCCAAGGCACCTGAGGGTAGAAAAAGAAGCAATGGGTGGAAACTAATCAAGGAGAGAAGCAATTTAGAATTGGGGAGAAATTTCCTGACAGTTAGAACAATTTATCAGTGGAACAACTTGCCTCCAGAAGTTGTGAATGCCCCAACACTGGAAGTCTTTAAGAAGATGTTGGATAGCCATTTGTCTGAAGTGGTGTAGGGTTTCCTGCCTAAGCAGAGGGTTGGACTAGAAGACCTTCAAGGTCCCTTCCAACTCTGTTATTCTATCCTAGACCAAACAGGCCTCCACAAGCAACATACACAGGCTACTAAATAGCCACATTCGGCCAGGGGTTTCTTGCTGCCTCTGCCCAAATGAATGAATTATAAATATTCAACTGTTTTGCTGGACCAGGGTTTTACATGGCTGCATTTTTCAGTGGTTTTATAACCGCAAGGCTTAGAGGCAGGATTTTGCTGCTCCAGTGCTATTTTAAGAATGAAGGAATTAAAAAGGGAATTAAAGAAGAACCCCTCCCCCAAAGAAAGATTAAAAAAATATGGAGGATACAGATAAGCCTTGATTTACAACCATTGTTTTAGGCATGGTTCAAAGTTGCAACAGCACTGAAAAAACTCACAACTGGTCCTCACACTTAAAACTGTTGCAGCATCCCCCCCACATACACACACATACACACTAAGTGATCAAAATTTTGGGGCTTGGCAACTGGCATGTATTTATGATGGTTGGAACATCCCAGGGCCATGAGATCGCCATAAGTGACCTTCCCAAGCCGAGGGGGCGCAGTGGTTAGAGTGCAGTACTGCAGGCTACTTCTGCTGACTGCCGGCTGCCTGCAATTTGGCAGTTCGAATCTCACCAGGCTGAAGGTTGACTCAGCCTTCCACCCTTCCGAGGTGGGTAAAATGAGGACCCAGATTGTTGGGGGCCATAGGCTGACTCTGTAAACCGTTTAGAGAGGGCTGTAAAGGCACTATGAAGCGGTATATCAGTCTTAGCGCTATTGCTATTCCCACCCCGCTTTCAACAAGCAAAATCAACGGGGGAAGACGGATTTGCTTAACAACCACGATTCACTTAGTAACTGCGGCGATTCACTTAACATGCATAGAAAAACAAGTTATAAAATTGGGTGCAACTCGCTTAATAACCCTCTTGGTTAGCGACAGAAATTCTGATCTCAATTTGTGGTTAAGTTGAGGACTACCTGTATACATTTCAATTTAATTTTTAATTTAAATGGAAACTGAATGCCTCTACTTGTTTTAATGTTTTAATATGGCATTTTTCTTGAATGATTGCAAGCCTAAAATGGCTTTTGACAAGATAGGCGGCTTATAAGTTTAATAAATAAATGTTTATTACTTAATAGATATTCTGTTTCTGACTATTGGTAGTGATAGCCATTGGCTGTTAACACCACGATTCTCTTGGAGAATATTTAGGATTGGGATATATGGAATGGGGTGAAGAATGGGCCCTTATGCTTTTTCAAGATCCACGTGGACTTCCTTTGTTTTTCCCTCAAAGACATTTCGCTTCTCATCCAGGAAGCTTCTTCGTTTCTGACTGAATGGAGGGGAATTGAAGGATTTATATTCCTTGCAAGCATCTTGTTCATTAGCACCAGTGGTGGGTTCCTACTGGTTCGGACCAGTTCAGCCGAACCAGTAGTAGCCTGGCGGCCTGGGTCTCTGGAACTGGCAGCAATCCAGGCCTGCCATGCCCCTGAACCGGTTCTCCCAGCCATCTTGTTTTTTGCTTCTGCGCATGCGCAGAGCAATTTTAGTTGTACTGCGCATGTGCGTGTGAAACGGCAGTAGTCTCTGCTGGAACCCACCCCTGGTTAGCACTCATTAGCTTGTCAGAGGGTCACAATGACTGCAGGGAATATACCATATTTTTCAGAGTATAAGACGCACCAGAGTATAAGACACACCAAGATTCTGAAGAGGTAAATTTTTTTAAAAAAAGTTTTTGCACTCTGCAGCCCTCCCAAAAATGGTCCGTTTTACGTAAAAACGGGTCCGTTTTTTTTTCAAAAGAAGGACATGAGTACCTTTTAGGAGGCTTATAGGGGTGGGCGGGGGGCAGGGGGCTGGGCGGGGTGGGCAAAATTGAGCAAAAAACAGCCCATTTTTCACTCATTTCTGCCCTCCCCAGTCCCCAGCAGCTCTCTGAAAGCCTCCTAAAGGCTATGCATGGCCATTTTGGTGAAGGGGGCGGGGTTTCTGGAGGCAAAAAAAATGCATATTCAAAATACAAAAAAATGTATTCAGTGTATAAGATGCACCCAGATTTTCAGCCTCTTTTTTGAGGGAAAAGGTGTGTCTTATACTCTGAAAAATACGGTAAATCATTCCATTCCCCACCATTCAGTCACAACTGAAGAAGCTTCTTGGATGAGAAGCGAGAGGTCTTCAAGGAAAAACAAAGAAAGTCCAGGTGCTTCTTGAAAAAGCACCTTTGGGACAACCATGACCTGGATGAATGAGAATCTCCATAGACACTCTGCCTGTTTCCCATTTCCTCCTGTGATTTTCGCAAACTCAGACCTATCCTTCTGGAAGACTAATATTCCATGTAAAAATAATAAAAATCCCTGTAGACGTGTTAGTGAGGATAGAAGGGGGATGAGATGAAGCAGAGAAAAACTCTGCCTGTGAACTCACTCTGCCCTCCATAATGGATCCTCTGATCTACATCTACTGGGGAGATTTAATCGCTAGCCCTTACATCGTAGATAAATATTTAACTCTAATGCTTATTTTTATTTTGATTGTTAGTTTGGACTCATTGCATCTTTGCTGCTGTTTTAACTTTTTGCTTCTAAGTATAAATATTTGGCCAAGATTGATTTTTTGCTTTTACGTTTTTTTTTAGTCTTTATAAGCTGCAGAAGGGTACATAAATACCTTACTAAATACATGTACCATGTAAACAACATTTTTGAATAATTCAGACGATAGTAATTTGCAGCAATCTTCGTCCAATAAAACATTTCATTTTACTTTACAACCCCCTGAAAACTCTTTAAGACCTTCTAATTCAACTTTCTGTATTACATGAAACATGTGTTATAGTCACCAGTAATTATAATAAGCCCATTACACTGTGTTTGGCTACAATGGCCAACCTTGATTCCAAGGCCCACAGGCTGGAAAATCCTTCTTGGCAGCCTGCTGTCATTTCATTCTCATTGATAAAGAATGGGCCCTTATTTCTAGCTTGAATTAGGCTTGTTTTAACTAGCCCCTTCGCTCTTCCGGAATCTGTTAGGAATAACAAATGGAACAATTATGCTACCTCTTACAGTTTTGTTCAATCGTCTGCAAAGGAACTGAAGCAGTGGCTCATATACACAGACAATATCAATCTGCCCATGCTCAATGAGAGATCCTTCTCCAGGACCCAGAGAAGAGAAGAGAAGAGAAGAGAAGAGAAGAGAAGAGAAGAGAAGAGAAGAGAAGAGAAGAGAAAGGAATAGGAATAGGAATAGGAATAGGAATAGGAATGTAAAGAATGGAATGGAATGGAATGGAATAGAATAGAATAGAATAGAATAGAATAGAATAGAATAGAATAGAATAGAATTCTTTATTGGCCAAGTGTGGTTGGACACACAAGGAATTTGTCTTTGGTGCATATGCTCTCAGTGTACATAATGAAAAATAAAGAAAAACATTCATCAAGAATCATAAGATACAACACTTAGTGATAGTCATAGGTTACTAATAAGCAATCAAATTGTAACAAGAAACAAATAAAACAATATAAATCGTAAAGATACAAGCAACATGGTTATAGTCATAAGTCGGAGGAGATGGGCACTAGAAAGGATGAGAAGAATAGTAGTAATAGTCTTAGTAAATAGTTTGATAGTGTTGTGGGAATTAATTGTTTAGCAGAGTGATGGTGTTCGGGGAAAAAGTTGAGGCTTCTTGATCAAAAAAAAAAAAAAAGGAATGCATCCAACACAAAAGTTTTGCTGTCATTTCTCTGAGAAATTAGGGCAATGGACAAAGTTTTATGTTTTGCCCCAGGAGAAGATAAGAATAATTCTGCTGGATTAGGCCAAAGACCCTATAGACCCACCTTTTTATATCTCACAATCAGTCAACTAATTGTCATTGGGGTGGACCAAATAAGAGGTAGAAACACAGACCTCTCCTGTCCTTATATCTGTGCTGCCGGCATTCAGAGGCATTGAGTCCAAGACCAATAGTCTTGTTAGACTGTCCTTCTTGAATTTATCCAACCTCTTTTTAAAAGCCATCCATGGTAGTTTGATGTAGTGGTTATGGTGCTGGCCTAGAAATTAGGAGGCAGGAAATTCTAGTCCTGCTTGAGGCATAAAAGCCAGACAAGTGACTTTGGGCCAGTCCCTCTCTCTTTCAGCCCAACTCACCTCACAGGGTTCTTGTCGTGGGCAAAATAAGAGAAAGGAAGGAATATGATGCAGGTTCGCTGCCCTGAGCTAGTTAAACGATAATAAAAATTCGAGTAAACAAATAAAGGCTATAAACTGAGAGACTGAAAATTCTGGTCACACCTTAGGGACAAGACCAGCTTGGTGATCCTGGCTCAGTTATTCTCTCTCTCAGCTCTAGGAAGGAAGCAATGGCAAGGCAGTTCTGAAAAACATTGCTAAAAAAAAAACTGCAGGAACTTGTCCAGGCAGTCCCTTAGAAATGGGCATGATTGAATGGAGGAAAAAAATACCCATCATGTTAACATTTCCTTAAATTGAGTTTTGCCATGTGGTTAATTGTTAGCCCAGTTTAGAGAAAACTTTCTCCTCATGATTGCTTTCATAGAGATGATCCATTTGAAGTAAATTTTGCTCATCCAACCCTGATTAATTTTTAAAAAGTGTCTTCTGAAGGTCCCCTTCCACCAGAGGAACATTGGGAGGGGATACAGAGATTCTTAGTGGCTGCTCCTTCCTTTGTAACAGCTTATTTTGTAACAGCCCAAGGCAAAAACAGCCTTCCGGAAGGTAGTTAAAATCTTCATTTTCTGGAAAATCTTTGGAGATTAAGCAATTAGAGGAACACTCATGTCATTACCATTTATTGTGGCTTTATTGGTTTTTTTAAATTCTATTATTCCTTGTATTGTGTACAGCACCTCTTGGGTGACGTGGTTTATCAATTAGAGAGACAAAGAGACAAAGAGAAAGAGAGACAGACAGACACATAAGATAGATAGATGATAGATAGATAGATAGATAAACAGACAGACAGACACATGATAGATAGATAGATAGATAGATAGATAGATAGATAGATAGATAGATAGATAGATAGATAGATAGATAGTGTTTCCCTGAAAATAAGACAGGGTCTTATTTTATTTTGACCCCCGAAATAAGTACTTCGCCTCATTTTTGGGGAGGTCTTATTGTTTTTGAGGTGCAGGAGGTGGTAAGTGTTGTCACCTCATGGCTGCTGCTGTGTTGCAATATTTTCGGGAAGGGCTTATTTTTGGGGGGAGGGCTTATTTTAGTGCATGCGCTCAAAAGCCCGATTGGGTTTATTATTTGGGGAGGTCTTGTTTCTAGGGAGACAGGATAGGTAGGTAGGTAGGTAGGTAGGTAGATAGATCTATTTATCATCTATGTCTCATCTACCTTCTATCTCTCATATCTATTTCTCCTGTCTGTCTGTCTGTCTGTCTGTCTGTCTGTCTGTCTGTCTGTCTGTCTGTCTGTCTATCTATCTATCTATCTATCTATCTATCTATCTATCTATCTATCTATCTATCTATCTTACAAAACCTGTTTCACTAATACTTGCCAAAGGGAGATTTTGGTTATCAGGAATAGTCACATAAACATAGGACAATTTATCTCTCTAACATCTACACACAGACACACACACACGCACGGAGAGAGAGAGAGAGAGAGAGAGAGAGAGAGAGAGAGAGAGAGAGAGAGGGAGGATAACTAGATAGAGGTTAAAGAGATAAATTGATCTGTATGTTTATGTGACTATTTCTGTTAGCCAAAATCTCCCTTCAGCAAGTATTAGTGAAACAGGTTTTGTAAGTATAACAGAATTTTTTTTTACAGGAAATACATTATATGGGGAAAAAAACAAACCCTAGCATTTAGCAAACTACATCTTATCAGGAAAGTCAAACACTCCAAGCGTGTCTGGTTGGAAAGAAAAGCAGAAGGAAAGGACTTCAGACAGAGCAATCTCTCAAACTAAAAGCAAGCAGCATGTAGGCAAATTAGGGACTGTGTAACATCTGAGCCCCCTTATCTCCTTCTGCTTGGTGGGTCATGAGACACTGAAGATGAATGGTGCCTGATTTGACCTCCAGCACTAATGGCTCTAGGACAAGGAATATGGGATATGTGGATTGAATTCATGAGGAATAACAGTGAAAATCCATATGAAAAATCCTTCTGAGATCCACATTTACAGTTGTAAATATCCCTTAGGAAAAACAATCCATTAGGGAGCTGGCCTCGGTCTATCCTGGGCAGTGGTGGGTTTCAAACATTTTTGGAACCTCTTCTGCAGTAGCGCAAAATACCGTCTGTCTCCCCATGCTCAGAAAAGGAAGCCGGCTAAGTCCTTTGCTAGCAGGTTCTAGGACTCCTGCCGCCACCAAAGGACCTTCCCGGAGTTGGTTTTCTGAGCACGGGGAGACGGACAGTAGTTTGCGGGGTGCGGCCAGCACCTAGGAGGTCCTAGGAGACCGGCCGCGCCACATAAGCTCCCGCCGCTGTCCCCACCCCCGTGCCCGTGCTTTCTGGCAGCCAGGCATCTTAGGCAAGTCCGGGGACCTTGCAAAGGCCTTGCGAGGTCCCCAAACTTGTCAAAGACACCGGCCGCACCGCGTAAGCTCCCACTGCCGTTGCCACCCCTGCGCCCTTGCTTTCTGGCGGCCAGGCATCTTAGGCAAGTCTGGGGACTTCGCAAAGCTTTGCGAGGTCCCTGAACTTTTCAAAGATGCCGGCCGTGCCATGTAATCTCCTGCCACCGTCCCCACCCCCACGCCTGTGATTTCTGGCGGCCAGGCATCTTAGGCAAGTCCAGGAACCTTGCAAAGGCCTTGCGAGGTCCCTGAACTTGTCAAAGACGCCGGCCGTGCAGCATAAGCTCCTGCCACCGTCCTCACCCCCACGCCTATACTTTCTGGCGGCCATGCGGCCATGCGCTATAAGCGAGCCCGGGATCCCTGCAAGACCACAAAAGGTCACCAGACTCGCTTTTAATGCTGGGCCGTGGAAGGCCGCTCCAGATGGCCTGCCGCTGCCCCCCCACCCCGTGCTTAGTTGCAGCTTACTTACCTCCTCGGAGTCGGCAGGCAGCAATAGAGAGCCAAGCAGGAAAAAAAGTAAGTGGGTTTAGATAGGGTTCTTAGAGGCGGACGGGGCGATTGGTGAGCCAGCCAATCAGTGAGTAGTGGGTGGGGCTAGGATAGTGCGGATGGGCGGGGGAAGCGAGTGATGGAGAGGCTTCTGGACGGGCGACGGTGAGCAAGCGAGCGACAGGGCCAGGACAGGCGTTCCTGAACTTACTTCCAGGTCCACTGGTGGAACCTCTTCTAACTGATTCGGTAGATTTGACAAACCGGTTCTAATGAACCGGTGCGAACCAGTAGGAACCCACCTCTGATCCTGGGCCATTGAAACGTGTTAAGAAACCTTTAAAAAAATTACTCAAGTTTGATGAACCGAGCTTGGCACCTTCGGAGAAATAAACTTGACAGATTCGTAAAAAATTAGAAACTCAGAAATGAAGTGGATAGATTCACCCATCCTTAGCGTGTGGAAGGGAGGTGAACTTAGCTTTCCTCAGCAGACATGACCTTGTGCCAGCCCCCTCGGTGCTGTAGAAGAAATATTTTGCCCCGGTGATTCCTCAGAGTGAGTCCAACTAGTGCCCTAAACCAGGGGTCTCCAACCTTGGCAACTTTAAGGCCTGTGGACTTCAAGTCCCAGAATTCCTCAGCCAGCAAAGACCTGTGGACTTCAACTCCCAGAATTCCTCAGCCAGCAAAGACCTGTGGACTTCAACTCCCAGAATTCCTCAGCCAGCAAAGACCTGTGGCCTTCAACTCCCAAAATTCCTCAGCCAGCAAAGACCTGTGGACTTCAACTCCCAGAATTCCTCAGCCAGCAAAGATCTGTGGACTTCAACTCCCAGAATTCCTCAGCCAGCTGAGGAATTCTGGGAATTGAAGTCCACATGTCTTAAAGTTGCCAAAGTTGGAGACCCTGGCCCTAGACACCCCAAAACTCTGGCCCAAGCTCTGGCCCTACTAAAAAATACAGAGGTAAATTTGTTTATACAACGCTGTTCAAGCCAAACACATGGCTTTATTCTGACGTGGCCTTCAATGAAACACTTGAAGGTTTGCAGCAGGGCCCATGTCTGTTCCCATTAGTTACACTTCTGAACCTAGACAAGGGGGGAAGGAAACATTCAGGGTTTTTTTTCCTCAGTTTCCATCTTTTCAGACAGAAAGGCGATCCAAGTTATACATCCTGATGTCACAGCAAAGGACTTTTTCCCTGCCACGGTCACACAAACATTTTCTCTGCTTCAGACACAGGGACTCGAGCAGGATTTTTCCCACCCCCAGATCCCAAACTGGTAACCAGGAAACAGGCCAAAAACAGACTTTCTGCCTTGCTTCGATCCATTCAGGACTTCTAAACACTAATCCTCTGTATCCTTCTCCACCAGAGCCAATTCTTGCCTGCAGCCCATTCAGCTTGGGATAGACAGTTTTCTTGCAGGCTTCGTTTAAAGAACGGGGCGGGGAAGGCAGGGGGAAAAAACATTAAGAAGAAAGGTTGGAAAAACTCAGTCTTTTTCTTCCTGTCCCAATCTTGGTCTGGAGTGGAGAACTGGGTATGTTTGGTATCTTTGGAGCAGTGTGAAGACAGGGCTTTCACTGAGCACGGAAGCCTGCCTGTCAGAGCTTGGAGCATTCATTTATAAACCGTAGAAGCCATTCATAGGTTGCCAGGCCTGGAGGCCGAGGGCAGCTTCACCCCCCAGAGAAAACTGCAAGAGGCTGAGAAAAGGAGCGGAGCAGGGAGAGGCAGGCAGAAAAGAAGGAAGGGAGGAAGGAAGGAAGGAAGGAGAACTGACGGCAGAGTAAGGCAGGGTAGTGGAGTGGTTAGAGTGCCGGACTAAGGAGCCAGGCACAAAAGATTCCCTCCTGGCAGGATTGTTGTGAAGATCAAAGGGAAGGGAAGAAACTTGTTCAGCATTCCTGTTGGATATGATGCAGAGTGGGTCAGAGTAAAAATTAAGAGAGAGTTGATGGGGGCAGAGGACACCATTCATTTCATTTCATTTGTGTGCCAATTAGTCCTGAAGGTTCTGGATGGTTAACAAACTTGCCACTAAATAAAATAAAAAGGAGGGGAGGGGGAAGGGAGGGGAGGGGAAGGGCGCACAAAAGATCCCTACAGTAAAATTCAAATTCAATTCAAAGTTAGTCTACAGAGCCAGACCCACAAAGATCAATCCTGGGTCCTAAAAATTCTTTCATTCATAATTGAATGAAGGGGTGAAGGGAACGCTTATCAAAACTAGTAAAGGTAAAGGTTCCCCTCGCACATACCTGCTACTCGTTCCTGACTCTAGGGGGCAGTGTTCATCTCCGCTTCAAAGCCAAAGAGCCAGCGCTGTCCGAAGATGTCGCCATGATCATGTGGCCGGCATGACTCAACGTCGAAGGCGCATGGAACGCTGTTACTTTCCCACCAAAGGTGGTTCCTAGTTTTCCACTTGCATTTTTACCTTCAAACTGCTAGATTGGCAGAAGCTGGGACAAGTAACGGGAGCTCACTCCGTTAGGTGGCACTAGGGATTCGAGCCACCAAACTGCCGGCCTTTCTGATCTACAAGCTCAGCATCTTAGCCACTGAGCCAATGCATCCCGATTTATCAAAACTACCAGTCATCTAAATTAAATGGGACAATTGCTGTTCTAGGATACAGAAACGAAATTTGAAACTTGTGTTTGAGTAAATGGGCTAAAAGTATTAGAATGAAATTTAACAAAGTACAGGAGTTCGGGTCCTTAGGAAACAAAACTCAAACAAAGGTAAATAGAATGAGGTTATTTGACATAGTAATGGTGCTTGTAAAAAAAAAATCCTAGAACAGTATTTATCGGATTAATCTGTTTAATTAATTATTTCAATTTATATAGCCACCCACCTCAAGTACACAACTCCAGACAGTGTGTGTGTATGCATAAAATACAACATAACAATCATATAATAGTAGCTATTTGCAAAATAAATATGAGATCCAGCTGTGAAAGAGGTAAATGCAGTTTTCATTTGCATCAGCAGAAATGTAATTTTCACATCGTCAGATGCTATTGTCCTTTTTTACTCTGCTTTGGTCAGACCCCATCTTGAGTATTTTACACAATTCTGGGCACTACAGTTTCAAAAATTGGAACAGGTTCAGAGAAAAACAACTGAAATGATAACGATAGAGAGACAGAAAGCTCTATGAAGTCGTAGGCATGTCACATCTTGAGAAAAGGAAACAATGGAGGAATATAATAGGATAGCACTCTTTACATAATTGAAAGCATGTCTCAATTTTAAAAAAAAGTCCAAGACTTGTTCTCTCTCATTCCAAAGTGCAGAACATAATATAATAGATTTAAGTTGGAAAGCTGTTTCTCATTGAATGCTAGAGAGAGAGAAAAAACATTTCCTAACAGTTTGATAGTGGAACGAAGCACCCAAAATGATAGCTTGCTCCCCTTCACCATATGTGTTCCTATACTGAGAAAAAAGTTGGAGTCCATAGTTCAAATCAGCGTTCCTCAGTTGTGGCCACTTTAAGAGGTGTGGACTTCAACTCCCAGAATTCCCTAGCTTCCCATGCTGGCTGGGGAACTCTGGGAGTTTATTTTATTTATTTATTTTAGAGTTGAGGTCCACACCTCTTAAAGTGGCCAAGGTTGAGAAGCACTGATCTAAATGGTCTTTTCAAATTTTATGATTTATTGTTCTAAGTAAATAAATACAGTAGAATCTAATATGCCTTACTCCTAGGCCCTTAAAATCAGAAATCTTTTAAAGCAGTGGTCACCAACTGGTGGTCTATGGACCACTGGTGATCCGCAAGAAAATTTTGGTGGTCTGCAGAAAAATTATTTGCATTTTGTATATTGCACTAAATCAGGAGTCCTCAAATTACTGCCTGGATACGTGCAATGAACATTTGTGTTGCTGCAGAGAGTCTCCCCCTTCGGGGCCTTTTTGTGCGGGGCAGATGGTGGGGCAGAAATTCCAATTTGAGGCCTGATGCAGGGCTTTGGGCAAAGGCTGGAGGGAAGTGCTGCTGGTGGCGAAGAGCTGGAGGGCCTTGTTCCAGTGGGATTGCACCAATGGAACAGCTTTGCCTTCGGAAGTTGTGGGAACGTCATCACTGGAAGCTTTCAAGACAAGATTGGACTGCCATTCGTTAGAAATGGTGTCAGGTCTCCTGCTTGAGCGGGGAGTGGTGGTTTGGACTAGATGACCTATAAGGTTCCTTCCAACTCTGTTAATCTGTTATTGGGATCCTATGGCTATTCCGGAAGGTTGGAAAAACTGCGATCTCCTCCCAGCAATGTGCAGGTTCTGTGTGCCATCGATTCCTTCCCCCTGCTGGTGTACAACAAGATGAATCTGGGACAGCGGGGAAGAGTTTTCTGGCTTGGTCTCTCTGCGAAGAGGCAGAGTGGGGATTGCTGAATACCTTCCAAAGGGCCAGGCAGCTTTCCAAAAGCCACAAAAGCTCCCCCAGCTTGTTCTCCAAAATTAAATACAGAAATTAGTCAGTTCCCCCATTATAACCACCTGGGAACCAGAGAACCCTTTAATCCCCTCTATAGGGTGCTTTCTCCCCCACACACACACACACACTTTTTTTTTTTTTTTTTTGCAAAGCTGCTGGGCAAAAGAAAAGTCACATCCATCCAAAACTCACTGGGGATTCTTTGGGGGGTCTTGTTTCAGCTGGAGAATCAGAAGTAGGACTCTGTTAAAACACACAAATGCACACACACACATACACAGAGCATGGGTCTTTGGAGAGTAAAGCACAGCATTCTTTGGTATTGGCTGTTATGGATCCATCACCAGGCAACCATGACTTAGCAGCTCCCCCCAAAAAACAACTCAGTAACCCTCTTGACAAAAATCCTCTAAAGACACACACACACGCACGCACGCACGCACATGGGCATATACACACAGACTGCCAGTCAGTTTTATGGGCAGTTGTTTAGAGTTTCTCCAGAGTGTTGCAAGGACTGAAAAGGGCAGCCCAGTTAAATTAACCATGAGAATCCTTGAGGGGCAATGTGTTTCTTTCTAGGAAGTGTTTAGGAAATTTAGAGAACACCCTGGAACTAAAGGCAAATGCTAAAAACTTTGTGTTAGGCCCACCTTCTTCGGGAAAGCAACCTGGGAGTTTTAAAAAGGACTTCTTTGTCCCTTGCGTTTGCTCAGAGATTTGACCAAAGGTTTTTTTTTTTCTGAAACCACCCAGTTTTTTTTTCCAGTGCACGATGTGAAAAAACATTTGTTGAGGAGAAAGAGGGATAATTAAAGGAACGGGATGGCTAGTTCTTGGTTTTTAAAAAAAAATATATTTCCTGTTAAAGGAGGAGAAACTGCTAAATAAATCACTGAAAACTCATCCGGCCTCCATGGAAATGATGAAAGAAGCATTGCCGTCTGAATATCCACCTTTAGTACTGCCATTAAATGTAAGGTAAAGATTCCCCTCGTACATATGTGCTAGTTGTTCCCAACTCTAGGGGGCGGTGCTCATCCCCGTTTCAAAGCTGAAGAGCCAACACTGTCCGAAGATGTCTCCGTGGTCATTTGGCTGGCATGACTCAACGCCGAAGGTGCATGGAACACTGTTACCTTCCCGCCAAAGGTGGTTCCTATTTTTCTACTTGCATTTTTTACATTCTTTCGAACAGCTAGGTTGGCAGAAGCTGGGTCAAGTAACGGGAGCTCACTCCGTTATGTGGTGCTAGGGATTCAAACTGCTGAACTGCTGACCTTTCTGATGGACAAGCTCACCATCTTAGCCACTGAGCCACCATTAAATGTAGAGAAGCCCATGTAAAGGAAAATAAAATACTGGCTTTAAAGGGGCTTTAGGAATTAAGTGTTCCACAAAGATACAGCCATAATCTTCACTGATGTTCAGGACAGTGCATATTACAGGTAGTCCTCAGCCTAGAATAGCAATGGCAGTAGCACTTAAGACGTATCTATCGCTTCACAGTGCTTTCCAGCACTCTTTAAGTGGTTAACAGAACCATCATATTGCCCCCGAACAATCTGGGTTATCATTTTACAGACCACAAGATTGAAGGCTGAGTCAATCTTGAGCCAGTCAGGATCGAACTGCTGGCAGTCGGCAGAATTAACCAGGAAGACTGCATTCTAACCATTGCGCCACCACGGCTCTTTCCATTCATTTCGTGACCATTCAAAGGTACAATAGCACTGGGAAAAGTGACATAGGACCCATTTTTCACACTTACGACTGTTGCAGCCTTCCCATGGTCATTGATGAAAATTTGGATGCTTGGCAACTAGCATGTATTTATGATGGTTTCAGTGTCCAGGGGTCATATGACTTTTTGTGGCCTTCTGATGAGTGAAATCCCTGGGGAAGCCAGATTCACTTAACAGCCGTGTTACTAACTTGAACAGCTGCAGCGATTCAGTGAAGAACTGTGCCAAGATAGGTCGTAAATAGGGGCAAAACTCACTTAACACCTGTCTTGCTTAGCAACAGAAATGTTGGGCTCATTTGTGTAAGTCGAGGACTACCTATAAAGTTAGGGAAAGGAAAAAGGAAAAACAGCCTGAAGCTCTATCCTGCACAGAAAAAAAATCAGAATGGGAATAGAGCTGGAAGGGACCTTGGAGGTCTTTTAGTCCAGCCCCCTACTCTGGCAGAAGACCCTATACCATTTCAGACAAGTGACTGTCCAGTCTCTTCTTAAAAACCTCCAGTGATGAAGCACCCACAACGTCTGAAGGCAACTTCTGTTCCACTGGTCAATTGTCCTCACTGTTAGGAAGCTTCTCCTCAATTCCAGGTTGCTTCTCTCCTTTTTTTTTTTTATAAACAAAGTTTTATTGGTTTTTTAATATTTTACAAAGGGAAAAGGTATGGGAAAGATTACAAATTTTGGCAGCCGCGAAATGCGGTAGGTGCACCCCCCCCTCCGAACTCATAGTATACATTTGCATAGAATTCAAATATTACATAATAGCATATAGTCAGTGTGGTAAATTCAATTGGTAATTTTGGTCAGTTTATATCACGTGGATTTTCTTACTTATTTGTGTGATCTGAGCTTTCTTGATGTCGCCCCATCTCCCCCAGCTGACAGTGCTCCGGCCCCTCCCGTGTCTTGTACATCTACTGAAGTGTCTTCTGGTTTTTCTGGGAGTAGTTTATTTTTTTCCATAAAGGCCTAGGTTGCTTCTCTCCTTGATTAGTTTCCATTCATTGTTTCTTGTCCTGCCCTCTGGTAAATGAATTGTATGGGCCGGAAATCAAACCCGGGTCCACTATTGGTGTATTAACCATTAAGCAGACTAAGCACGTGCTTAGGGCACCAGGCCCAAAGGGGGTACCACAAAGTTGAGAAAGAAAAAAAACCAATGAAGATTTGTACAGTACTTAGGGCACCAGTAAGCCTTAATCCGCCACTGGGATCCACTGCTTCGAAAGCAGCTATGATCTCCACTATACTACTAATTCTTCATAAGAGATGAGATAAAGAAGATTCAGGTGAGATGAGAAAATGCAGAATCAAACTTGTTGGAATGGGGAAGGATTGAAGAGAGGAACAATTTTTCCAGTGATGTAACTAATTCCAATAAAAGAAAGATGTCAGCACAAACTTTAGATTAACTCTTTGCTTTCCAGTTCTTATGCACCTCAGTTTCTTCCACCCACTTCCTGCACGCAGCTGGCCACTGAGTTCACAGCATTAAAGCCGAGTCTCTATGGCTGCTTCTGCTGGGTAGGGAGGACAATTAAAGAAGCCCATCACTCCTGATGAGGTTCAAGAGAATAATTGTGATCTTTGAGGAAGCTTGCCAAGGCTGCGCCGAAAATTGCCCAATGCCAGGGTAAGGCCTGAAGGCAGGTATATGCCATTAATCGCATGAGTGTATCTGTTTCCACCCTCCTACGCCTTTTTTTCCTAAGTGATTTCATGTTGAAACGATGCCTCTCCAAAAGCAAGTACAGCCAAGAAGCTTGTGAAGGCAAGGAGATTACGTCTATTTCCAGCTAGATGCCGACTAGAAGGACAATGCCCATGTCAAGACAACTTTACAAAGAGAACATGTAGCACAATCTGAAATTAAGTAGCTGACAGATTTAATTTCTGAAATCCTGGTCCACAGATAGAACCAGAAATATCAGACTACCTGCTTGTCTGCTCTTTCAAACTAGAGAAAAAAGGCAATTTAATTGGAGACTGAAAGAAGCCTCTGAAGCGATTAAAAAAAAAAAAGATTAAACGAGGAAAGCTACTAGGACCAGATGTATTATCAGGCTCTTATTACAAATGCTTTGAGGATGAACTTTTACAATCTCTCCAAAATATGATGAACTATTATCTTAAAGGTAAAGGTTCCCCTCGCACATGCGTGCTAGTCGTTCCCTACTCTAGGGGGCGGTGCTCATCTCCGTTTCAAAGCCGAAGAGCCAGCGCTGTCTGAAGACATCTCCGTGATCATGTGGCCGGCATAACTGAATGCTGAAGGCGCACAGAACGCTGTTACCTTCCCACCAAAGATGGTTCCTACTTTTCTACTTGCATTTTTTATGTGCTTTCGAACTGCTAGGTTGGCAGAAGCTGGGACAAGTAATGGGAGCTCACTCTGTTGCGCGGCGCTAGGGATTCGAACCACCGAACTGCTGACCATTCTGATCGACAAGCTCAGCGTCTTAGCCACTGAGCTACCGCCTCCCTTACTCTTATCTTAGGAGATAAAAGCCAGAGTTCTAGAAAAAGGCTAACATAGCATTAATACTGAAAGAAGGACAAGATTTAACTTACATAAAAACCTATATAGGTAGTCCTCAACTATCAACCATAATGAAGCCTGTCCACCATAGTTGTAAATTGTGATTGCTACAAAACAAGTATGTCATGTGACAGATCCATTATTATTTTTTACCTTTTCTGCAGTGGTTATTAAGCAAATCCACACTTGTTAAGCAAATACTGTAGTCATTAAAGCCAAACTAATGGTTTGATATGGGCCTGATTTAGTGGAAAACCAGAAGTGCTGATTTTCGGAGAAACTGTCATAAAACATGGTCATATGACTGTGGGATGCTGAAAATGGCAATAAATGCAGCTCTGTTGCCAAGCACTCCAGATTAATGTCAGCATTAATGTTTTAAGAGGTGAGAAAGCCTTTGACAATTTGAATTGGTCCTTTATGTTTAAAGTTTTAGAAGATCAGAATTTCAGAGAGCGTTTTATAAAATGGGTAAAATTGATTTATACCTCCCAGAAGCAAAAAATTATAATACAATACAATAGCAGAGTTGGAAGGGACCTTGGGGGTCTTCTAGTCCAATCCCCTGCCTAGGCAGGAAACCCTATACCGTTTCAGACAAATAGCTATCCAACATCTTCTTAAAGACTTCCAGTGTTGGGGCATTCACAACTTCTGGAGGCAACTTCTGTTCCACTGATTATGTTAGGGTTCTAAATACCATGCAGAATTAAATCATTGTCCAAGGCAAAAACATCTTTAAAAGTCCAATTTATTCTACAGGCATGTTAGCACCTCTATGGAATTCCAACTCTGATTTACATCCTGTGGGTTCACCCAGTTGAAAGTTCATGATCTATCCCCACACCCACAAATCCATCACATGTTCCAATCATCATCTTCCACGCTGGCATGTACACCCATCTTCTTCCGGCCAGGTGTCGAGGTGCGGAGACAAAAGACGACCTTGAGCTTCTAAGAAAATCCATAACAATACATTCCACAATCCTACTCCTTTCTATTCCCCCCTCCCAACTACTACACTATTGAAACAGCATAGAAAAATATAAGAAAGTGTGGCAGACCAAAGATTCTAAAAAGAATCTAACTACAGGCCTGACAGATTAATTGTTCTAACTGTCAGGAAATTTCTCCTCAGTTCTAAGTTGCTTCTCTCCTTGGTTAGTTTCCACCCATTGCTTCTTGTTATAGTTATAGTAAATCAAGATTTAACAAAACTTTATAGGATACAAAAGGAACAAGACAAGACTGCCTATCATTCCCCCTTTTCTTTATTTTGGTTCCTGAAGTATTGAATAGAGATACACAGCAAACTGAGTAGATAATGGGTGTAAAAAAAAAAAAACCTGTTGGAGCTTCTGCAGACCATTTGACACAGGTTCTCAAAGGGATCTAAAACATGAATGAGAAATTAAAAGAAATTTGATGCTTTAGCTGTTTTTAAGAGTAATAAACAGAAGACAAAATATACTGGCAAAAAATATAAAGTCAAACAGAATTGATGAATAAAACGGGTTTGAAGATTGAGAAAAGGTGGAAACATTTGGGTATTAATTTGACAAATATGAGTTGCATGTTGTTTCAAAATAATTATGTTGCGACGTAGAATGTAGTTAAAAAGGTATGTCAGGATGGGAAAAGTTACAAATGTCACTGCTGGGGAGAATTTCTATGATTAACAATTTACCTAGAATGCTTTTTTTTTTAGATAATACTGTTTTTGATAATACTGTTTCTACTATTTAGTGACAGAAAGATGCATCTAAATTTGCGTGGCAAGCTAAAAACTGTTAGATATAAGCTGTTACAGGATGCTAAGGAAAGAAGAGGCTTAATTTTACCTGATTTGAAATTGCATATTGCTGCTTGTTGTTTACTTTGAATGAAAGAGTGGGTGATATTGAGAAACAGGTGGTTACTGGATGGGCATGATTTGAGTTTTGAGTGGTGTAGCTACTTATGGGATGATAAAGTTGATGTAAGTTAAGGTTAATGTAGATTTCAAAAATCATATTATATTAAGAGTATGGAACAGATACAAACTTAGGTTGTGTTCAAAAATAACTTTATGGTTTCACCACAAGAAGCATTATAGAGTCACTGGTGCTCTCTGCTTGATTGTTTTCTTGCAGATATTTCATTATCTAGCATGATCCTTAGCACTGGAAATGTTACCTAGTTGGATAATGAAATGTCTACAAGCAAATATTCAAGTTTAGAGAGCAATAAGGAGCCCACAGTTCAATCCTGAACTACAAATATTATCTTCCATTGATGCATACCATAGACGAGAAATAATAATTAAGCATCAGTGGTTAATCTATGGTGATCATGTGAATTTTTCCAGGGGTGAAATCAAGACACAATTTGCTATCAGAAGGGTTCATATGTCAAGTGTCCATTAGAACAATTCAAAGTATGTAAAAGAACTTTTGGTTTTGAATATGGCAAGACAGAATTTGAAACAGAATGATTTACGAAGGGTGAACATTTTATTGCTAAAATGTATTAATTCTTACTGAAACTCGAAACAGAAGATGAACAATAGTCTGTGGAGATCAGTGGTGGGTTTCAAAAAATTTTAGAACTTCTTCTGTAGGTGTGGCCTGCTTTGTGGGAGTGGCTTGCTGGCCATGTGACTGGGTGGGATTGGCTTGCGGCCATGTGACCGGGTGGGTGTGGCCAACTTGTAAAATGTGGTGAAACTCATTTAACAACGCTCTTGCTTAGCAACCAAAATGTTGGCTCTATAAACTCTGGCATTTGAAGCACGCAAGTCTTAAAGCTGTCAAGTTACAAGCCATTTGCACCCCTAACCCTTTAGAAAAAAAAAACCCCAGGGGTGTTCAAACTTGACAGCTTTAAGATTTGAGGACTTCAACTCCCAGAATTCCTCCTCTCGCTCTTCATCTTGGTGATGTGCGGACGGGCGGGGGGAGGGAGCTGGAACCGGTTCTAAACGGCATTGTAGATTTGTGGAACCTCTTCTATAGAAGAGGTTAGAACTGGCAGGAACCCACCCCTGGTGGAGATCCTCAGTCATCCAGGTCATGGTTGTCCGAAAGGTGCTTTTTCAAGAGGCAACTGGACTTTCTGGTTTTTCTTTGAAGATATTTCAATTCTCATGGGGAATAGAAGGACTTATAGTGGATTCCCCACCATACAGTCAGAGCTGAAGAAGCTTCTTGAATGAGAAGCGAAACATCTTCAAAGAAAAACCAGAAAGTCCAGTTGCCTCTTGAAAAAGCACCTTTCAGAGAAGATGAAAGAAGGTATGATAAAATGGACTAAAAACATAATATACAAATAGATCAGTGGGAGAATATGTGGATGAAACAAATGACATTCACATTGTCCTGTAATCTTAAAGAACATCTCATAAAGTGATGTATTGTTGATATTTGTCACCAAAAATAGTCTAAAACATACGAAGGTACCTCATATGAATGCTGGAAATGTGAACAAGAGGGGACTTGTAAAAAAGTAGACATGTAAAACATCTTTTAAAAAATTGGATTCAAATACAGACATTCATTCAGAAGACCTTAAAACATCTGAAACCAGAGATATTCCTTTTGGGACTGATGGACAAATATTTGGGGGGAAAAACGCATGGAACTTTATTTTTACATATGATAGCAGCAAGATGTTTATATGCACACAATGATCGAAAGATTTGACCTCACTTACAATGGGAAAACCAGATGGCGAAGTTGATAGGAGCTGTATGGTTAGAGAATAATGCTGATTGGAAACCCTTTTGAGACTTTTTGCATGAAATAGGGAAAAAAATGAGAATGGATTTGATTAGATAAAATGGTAGTTCAAGTAGCTCTCAAACCTTCTCCTCACCACGAACCCCCTGTAACAGAGGTGGTATTCAGCAGGTTCTGACCAGTCCTGGAGAACCGGTAGCGGAAATTTTGAGTAGTTCGGAGAACAGGTAAATACCACCTCTGACTGGCCATGCCCCCATCTATTCTCTGCCTCCCGAGTTTCAGCTGATCAGGAGGAAATGGGGATTTTGCAGTATCCTTTCCCTGGTGTGGGGAGGGAATGGAGATTTTAGTATCCTTCTCCTGCCATGCCCACCGAACCACGCCCACCAAGCCATGCTCACAGAACTGGTAGTAAAAGATTTTGAATCCCACCACTGCCCTGTAAATACCTGTTGTGGCCACGGAACCCCAAGGCTTAACTCAAGATTTAAATCATAACATTTCTTTAAGCCTTCACGGAACCCCCCTGTGATGACATCCCCCCCCGCTCCATTGGTCTGTGGACCACAGGTTGAGAACCACTGTGGTAGATCATAAAGTAAGAAAAACTGTGTTATGTAAATTTATATTCATAACTGCTGCAAAGAAAAACCAGAATCACTCCTTGGCATTTGCTTTTCTTCCTTTTTCTTTCTGCACTTTTGGCTTTGTGATTTTTTTTTCATTCTTTACCTTTATCTTTCTTCTACCTTAATTACTACCAGTGTTTATCTCTAGATCTGTAACCTCTAATAAAATTATCTTTTTAAAAAAGGCAGCTCGATCATCCGAATGGCTTCTCTCACTCGTCAAGAGCTCAAAGGCATTGAGGTTTTCTGTCAGATTCCAAAAGCAAGGAGCACCAATGGTGTAAAAAAAACACAAATCATTTGTCTGTCTGCATAGAAGAGGAATCTGCAAAACACTCGGAGAGCAAAGTTCATTACCGTATTTTTTGGAGTATAAGACGCACCTGAGTATGAGACACACCTTAGTTTTGGGGGAGGAAAATAAGAAAAAAAAATATTCTGCCTCTGCCTACCAACATCCATGGTATTCATCTGGCTAGCGTCCTGTCAGTGTGTGAGAGAGTTGAGGGCTGTTTGGAAACAAACGGTATTTGCTGTGTTAGCAACAAGGAAGGAGGCAGAAGGAGCTTGGCCGTGGCTTGTTCTGTACTAAAGCTGCATGCTGGGCTGATATCTGAAACTAAAACTGAAAGTGAAACTTCTCTGCTGAAACTACCACTTGCAAAACCTGCTTTTGGTATTGTATATTTGCTTAATGTGTTATAATATATAAAGAGAAGTTATTGAATCCTGCTGAAATCAGTGACTTGTATGTGCTTTCTGAATGTGATTGCTGCTGCAAACTCTTGAAACGTCCTTGCAGCAAATAGCGAACGGACAAGTCAGTTTCAGCACATTATTGCAACTTGATTCAGCATGAGCAGCTGATTGGCGGGTAGACCAGTCTCCCGGAATACCTCCAATCAGTTACTCCAGGCCGCAGGGATTGCCACGGACCATCGCCTCCTCTGTGCCTTGCGTTTTTGGCTATATTCGGTGTATAAGCAGCACCCAAATTTTCACCTAAATTCTCTTTTAGGGGGAAAAAAGTGCATCTTATACTCCGAAAAATACGGTATATCCTGACTTGGGCCCTCAACTACCAGGTGCTTCTGCAAAATGACTTCGAGGAAGCATTTATGTTCAAGGTACACATTTTTATTATGTTTTTAAGACTTTTGAGGAGAAGGGAGTAAACTGCAGGCTAATTTCCCTTCAGCATTATATAGAGCACGGGGAAGCTGACAGCCAGCAGGGTACAGGTGAAGGCTGTACTGTAGATGGAGTTCTTCCTCATTTGGGCTTCCAACCTCCTTTCGGTGTTGCACAATTCGAGAACCACTTCTTCTGCCTCTAAAGGCTGGCTTTTGGCCTCTGAGGGAAGGCTAAGCAATCCCCTTTCCTCAGGTACGGACTGAGGTACGACTTTAATGTTCTGTACTTCACGGACCATCTGCCCTAAGTTTTTTTCCAAATCACTAAGCTGCTCCTGCAAGCTCCCAAGGAACGAGCTGATTTGTTTAGAGTAGGCCAGCTGCTCCCTCACAGAAACCAAGACAGGGTCTATTTTTAGTGAGGTGCTCGATCTGTCTTTGGTCAAGGAAGCCCCTTCCCCTTCCTGCGATGTTGTCACCGTTGCAAGTTGCAGGATGTTCTTCAGACTGGCAATGAGGTCACCGAGATCCTGTTTTTGGGAGTGATAGGAGGTGGCTTGATCCCGGATGGCTTCCTGAAGGCTCGCAGGGCCCTTCTGGGCCTCGAAAACTAAGGCTTTTAATTCTTGCAACCTAACTCGGTTGATGTAAGTGGAGCCCAGGACCCCAATGACGGCCCCCAACACGGAGCCAATAATGGACCAGTTCTTTGTCTTCTCAGCTCTCGTTCGCTCTTTTTCGTGACTTTCCCGCACGGCGGCAGAGAAGAGAGAGAAGGCTTCCCTCTCGGATTCCTCAGCTGTTAGGTGGTTGATCCGGTACCTTTTCTCTTCCTGTAAGAAAGCCAACAGGTCTTATGAAAAGCCATCATCCCTCACCGCAAGTCATCAGCAGTTATGTTAAAAGCCTGAAGAAGCAAAGTAAAAGAAACTCAATGCATCAGACGAGAACGGAATGAAGTTGGCCCCGTTTTACCACTCCCTGCTCACGTGCTTGTTTCAAGTATTTGCTAAAGTATTTAATATCAAGTATTTGATATTTGGAGGTGGGAATGAAATATCTCACTCGCTGGTTTCTGCAGGTCAAGCTTTTGAGAAACACACAAGTGGGACCATTTGGGGACTTTTTTTTTGTTTAATCTACAAGACATGCTGATCTGCCTGCAGATTTGCTGTCAGGGGTCCATCAGCATACAATCTTGGCTTAAAACTTTAAAGTAATACTGTGGTTTTACAGATAGTCCTCAAATTGCAACGGCAACTCAGTCTGGAATGTATGTCGCTAAGCGATGCAGTTGTCAGGGAAAGCGCACAGGGGGCAGCGAGGGTCAGGGAGAGTTCCCAGGTGTGTGAAACGAATCAGGGAAGGTAATTTAGCAGGATTGTGGTGCAGGTCAGGAACGGTGCAAAAGTTGCCAGGAGTTTTAGAGAAGGCGTAGCATGGTTGGGTAGGTTACATGATGGTGCAGCATGAATCAGGGAAGGTAAGGACGTGAGGGAGGGGGTGAGAAGTGTGGAGAGGGTGAGCAAATGGTGTGCAAGAGGCAAATCGGGAAGCAGAGATGGTGCAAGGGGGTGCAAGAATGGAAGAGATCCTCTGTGAGGGAGACGAGTGGTTGAAAAATGTGATTTAAAAAGTATAAAAATAAATAAATAAATGGTGAAGGTCAGAGGGGATGAGAGGACAAGAGAGGCATGGTACTGTTTTGGGAGAGTAAAAGCGGGGTGCAAATGGGCTGGGGAAGATGTGTAAGCTGCAGTGTGGTCAGGCAGGGGGCATGAAATTGCAAGGGGGTACGGGAGAGGCACATGTCACGGGTCAGGGAGTGTGCAAGGGAATGTGCAAAAGGCATAATTAGGGCATGAAGCAGGGGTGGGCTCCTGCCAGTTCTAACCTCTTCTATAGAAGAGGTTCCACAAATCTACAGTGCCGTTTAGAACCGGTTCCAGCTCCTTCCCCCCGCCCGTCCGCACATCATCAAGATGAAGAGCAAGAGGAATAATTCTGGGATTTGAAGTCTTAAAGCTGTCAAGTTTGAATACCCCTGGGTTTTTTTTTCTAAAGGGTTAGGGGTGCAAGGGTCTTGTAACTTGACAGCTTTAAGACTTGCATGCTTCAAATGCCAGAATTTCTGAGCCATCATTTTGGTTGCTAAGCAAGAGCGTTGTTAAATGAGTTTCACCACATTTTACAAGTTGGCCATGCCCACCCGGTCACATGGCTGGCAAGTCACTCCCACTCGGTCACATGGCTGGCAAGCCACTCCCACAAAGCAGGCCACACCTACAGAAGAGGTTCTAAAAAATTTTGAAACCCACCACTGGTATGAAGTGTGAGAGAGACGCAGGGTGGTGTAGGGAGGGTGTGTGTGGGGGGTGCATAAGGAATGCAATGTGGGTCAGGGAGGATATGTGAGGGTGCGGCACAGATCAAGGAGGATGCCACGTCCAGCTGAGGAATGTGTTTAAACCAGGTAAAACCCATTTAAAATGGGCAAAGCCCATTTCAGGGCTTTTAACAAGGGTACCAATGAACTTTTCAGAAGACTCAACGTTGATCAAAGGGTATGAACAGGGGACAGTACACAAGATATGAAGGAGGGAGGGGCCGTGGCTCTGCCAGAGTGCAGGGGGGAGGAAGCAACATCGAGAACACTCAGGTCACAAAAATAAGTTTGAAATATTATTGCAATTGTTGTTAGAATGTAATTGTTGGAAGTGACATATAAGATGATTGAATATATTGTTGATATAATGTAAAACAAAAAGCTACTAATGTTTATCTTTTAATTTTTGATCTTTACTTTTTTTTTCTGTAAAAGTTGTGAGATTTGGGGGGATTTCTACCTTTTGCACGATGTAGCTGTCAAAATTTTGCATACCTACCTACCCCTTTCCTATAAATATTTGTAAAAACCAATAAAATTCTTTTTTTAAAAAAAATGTTGATCAAAGAGTTTAGGGGTCCAACTGCAACCCTAGAACCTCAGAATTCTCCTAGTCAAAAATCTCTCGCTGCCGTTTCACCAAGACTTGCCTGTCTGATTAACAGGGATGAGCACAATCTGCTCCTCTGCATGATTTGTTCGAAAGTAAATTTCAAAAACTCTAATGGGATTTACCTCCCGGTAATTAATCAAATGCAGATTAGAGGCCTTCATGGAAAGGGAGAGGCCAGATGTTCAAGCTAGTAAAAGGTGAGGAACAGAGACATTATTGCTGAGGGATGCTGGGTAATTGGGATAGACCAAGAATACCCCGAAGAAGGCAGTTCATTGATTATAGACAGGCTTTTAGATTGTGTTGAATATGTCAAACTGTAGATTATGATTTTTTAAAAAATGAGAACCCCAGTTCATCCCATTGTCCTTGTGAAACAATTACACATAGGCCAGGAAGTCATAGTACAAACAGAACTTGCAAAACACATCAGGTCCGGATTTACAAAGATATACGCAGACAACCCTTGACTTACGACCACAATTGAGTCCAAGATTTCTGTTGCTAAGCAAGACAGCAGTTATCTGAGTTTTCCCGCATTTTACGAGCTTTCTTGCCACCGTTGTTAAGTGAACCACTGCAATTGTTCAGTTAGTAACATGGTTGTTAAGCGAATCTGGTTTTCCCATTGATTTTGGTAATCAGAAAGTTGCAAAAGGTGATCACATGACCACCCCCCACCTCATTCCTGCCCCTGAAACAGGATAAAATCTCATTTCCTTTCAGCCTGCAATATTTTAAGCTTCCCTGAACTTCCCTGAATATGCCTCCTGAACTTAATGCAGCTTTCATCCTCTCAAGCAGGGGTGTCTACCCTTGGCAACTTTACGTCTTGTAGACTTCATGTTGGCTGGGGAATTCTGGGAGCTGAAGTCCATAGGTTTTAAAGTTGCCAAAGTTGAACATCCCTGCATTAAGGTGAGTTTTGCAGAGACTTGATTATTTATGGCAAATGCCTCACTGGAGTACCAGCGAAGTCTTTGTTTGTGGCATTGGATTCTGAAGATGGACTTTAGGACGTAGATTAATCAGCTTTTGCTTACAGTCTTTAAAAGAAGTCGTTTATAAAAATTATAACATTACTAGCAAATAACAGGAAACCTGGAAGTCCACAAACACATCAGATTAAATCTACAGTGTAACACAGGGGTGTCCAAACTTGGCAACTTTAAGACTTGTGGACTTCAACTCCCAGAATTCCCCAGCCAGCAGAGCTGGCTGGGGAATTCTGGGAGTTGAAGTCCACAAGTCTTAAAGTTGCCAAGTTTGGACACCCCTGGTATAACAGAAGCCCAAGAGCAAAGGACCGAGGTCAGGAATAAGGCTGTGCTTGGCCTTGTCCCAGCAATGACTAATTTTTCTCATCTTACTCATGTCAGTAGTTGCCACTAAAAACAGAGCCTTTTTTTTCTAAAAAGTTTTATTTTTATTTCTCATATATATACATTCACAAATATACATTCGCAATATGTCCTGTTAATATGTATGTGTTATCTTTTAACTTTTATCACAATTCATTTAAAAATATAATCGGGGTTGTTTTCCTGCCACCCCATACCTCCATCTTGTTTTAGAACAACCCTACTTCTATTTCCATCTTTTTTTCCCTCCCACCCTCCCTTCTTCTCTCCCTTCTTCTTTCCTCCTCTCCTTTCTCCTTTCTTCTTCCCCTCTCCTTTCTAAAAAGAGCCTTACATGCATCGTTCTACTCTAAGTTTTCTTTCTTGGTTACAGAAATGTGTAACCAAAAATATAAACCAGGTTTTAGATTCCATGCAGTTGTGTGTGGTTTTTTTAAATGTTGTGTGTAATCTAGGATGGCAGCATTTGCTTCGGGAAAGAGCAGTGTGATTCTTCTGCTTTATATGATGGTTGTCTTGTCCTGTTTTCCCTTTGGAAGAGAATGCTTGGGCAAAGACATCTGGGATGCTGGGAAGCATCTCCCTCTGCTTGGCTAGAGAGCCATGTCAACTAGAAGATAGGAGCAAATCCCCTTTACTCGTTTCTCATGAGCAGCCTCTCCCACGGGAGCAGGACATAGCCCTGTGGTTTTTTTTAATGCATCATGAAGCATATTTTGGAGGGAAGCAAAGGGAAGGTGGAAACAGCTTCAGCAATGAATGCTAAGAGCAGAACAAAGAGGCTGAAATTTGGTGAGCGCAAAGGCTCCCGTTTACAATTGGATTGTCGGGACCCAACTTTCCCAGGCTGTTTGTTGAAGTCGCACAATTGAATCCTGTCGTCCGATGGGCAGTGGGCAGATCAGAGGCTCTGACCATGCAATAGGTCACGTTCATGATGTGTGGCACCATCTCAGCCACGACAGGGTACCCAATAGCGGAGCTCATTTCAAGGAAGTCTATGAGGAGAAAGAAGCTGAAGAGAAGAAACTGGATTTGATACTCAAAGGTGTGAGGGGTTGTAGCCAGAACGAATAGACATATTCATTTAGGAAACAGTCTGTTCCCTCCGAGCCTTCGGTCCAGCTCTTCCAAGCTCATTGGTTCATTGCCAAATTGCAATTATGCAAGGTGACAAAAGGGGTAGAATCTTAAATTGGTGGGAAATAATCATACAAATTGCACATAGCACCTTTTCAACTATGTCAAATTAAGTTTGCATCTTTGTGCTATTCTACTTTTGGAACATGGGGTTCAGGGAATTGTTTTGAGGACTCCAAATAGAGAGCTGGGAGAGGTTCATGCAAGTTGGTATTTACCCTTGGTATGGTGCTGAAGAAGACTCCTGCGAGTCTCTTGGACTGCAAGGCGATCAAAGCAGTCAGTCCTAGAGGAGACCAACCCTGACTGCTCTTTAGAAGGCCAGATCCTGAAGATAAAACTCAAGTATTTTGGCCACCTAACGAGAAGGAAGGACTCCCTGGAGAAGAGCCTAATGCTGGGAACGATTGAGGGCAAGAGAAGAAGGGGACGAATGAGGTGGCTGGATGGAGTCACCAAAGCCACCGAGCTTAAATGGACTCCAGAGGATGGTAGAGGACAGGAAGGCCTGGAGGAACGTTGTCCATGTGGTCGCGATGGATCAGACATGACTTCGCAACTAACAACATGTTTGAGTAGAACTTAAATCTCGCCGTGTCCCAACACAGCACTCAATTTATTTCCAGCAAGCATGCTTAGCATTGCAGCTGGAGAAGGGAATTCACTTAGCAATACAGCTGGAGAAATAGAGGAGCCCTGGATAGTTTGATCCTGGGCTTCCTAGGAACATCTGCCCAGCTGCTGCATGGGAGAGGATCCCAGACTAGGTAGGAATCCTGCTTGTCTGAATGGAATTCCAAGAAATAACATTACAGGTATTCCTCAACTTACAACGATTTCTTTAGTGACCATTCAAAATTACAACGGCTGTGAAAAAAAGTGACTCATGACCATTTTTCACACTTATGACTACTGCAGCATCCCCATGGTCACATGATCAAACTGGCTCATATTTATGACGGTTGCAGTGTCCCAGGGTCATGCGATCACCTTTTGTAACCTTCTGGCAAGTAAAGTCAACGGGGAAGTCAAATTTACAACCGTGTGACTAATTTAACAACTGCAGTAATTCACAAAAGCTGCTGTGGCAAGAAAGACCGTACTGTGGGGGAAAATTCAACTGTTAACAACTGTCTTGCTTAGCAACAGAAATATTGGGTTCAATGGTGGTCATAAGTCAAGGACTACCTGGATTCCAGCCTGTCAAGCTAGTCAATATTCTTCCCGAGAAGTATCAAGAAACACAACCCAGAGTCGCTTTCTAAGAGATGCATGAATGAGTACATTTTCTCTGTTGTGTACCCTGACCTGTCCTAGCTGTCCATCAAGAATGATGTAAAAAGCAGGTAACTCTGAACTTCTATGTACATAATAGTAGCAAAAGAGAGCTAAGAGAGATGCATTCTTTTACTCTGCACTGAAGGGCAAAAATGGATGAAATATTTTGTTTTGACTCTTTTTCCTTCCACCCATTTATTTCTGTATCCACAAAGTGACACGTGCATATTTTGGGAATAGAAGGAATGTCAGACCTTCTTAAAAGCTCTTCCCGAAGGAAAGCTGTGTTCTAGATGGATTGGCAAGTTGGCAAACAGCAAGGCATGGGAACCATGGCCAAAAGAAAAAGAAATTGCTGCTAAAATATATTCTGCTATATATATAAAAACGTATGTGTGTATGTGTGTGTGTTATATTCCAACATAACTCTGGAACACCTCGAGCAATTTCAACCAAACTTGGTACACAGATGACTTACCCTCTCGGGAAAAATTTTGTTTTGGGGGGAAAACATACCCTTGGGGTGTGTGTTCTGTTAAGATACTGCCTGTTGTGCCTTTAAATGGCTTCTACTGTGCAGCGTAGTGGAATTGCCGTGGTAACGGCTTCACAGTATTCCACAAGAGGGCTCCCTTTGGTAAGGGGGAAAATCCAACGTTTTGGTCCGGACATTTTCCTCTTATAAATAAATAGGAGCAACGCCAGGTTATTAACTAGTTATAAATAATTAGAAGGAAGAGAGCAGCCAGGGAAACAGCCGGATTGCTAGTCGACAAAAGGTTTGCTGAAAAGGGAAGGACTGCAGGGAAGTTTCCTGGAATTTCTGTTTTGGAAAGATATCTGTGCTTGGGATGGTTTTCTTGGGAAAAGAATCTGAAGGATTAAGTGAAGCAGAAGTGACGAGTGATGGAATGCAAGAACAAATTGATAAACTGGATTTTGATGAAACCCATTAAAGAATTCTTGAAGTATTTTAAAATGTAAAATCTCTGATCATCAAGAAAAAATAGCAGCAGCACTTAGACTTATATAATTTTATAACTTATTTTTCCATGCATATTAAGTGAATCACTGCAGTTGCTAAGTGAATCATGATTGTTAAGCAAATCCTTCTTTCCCCGTTGACTTTACTTGTTGAAAGCTGGGTGGGAATAGCAATAGCAATAGCATTTAGAGTGATATACCGCTTCATAGTTCTTTCCAGCCCTCTCTAAGCGGTTTACAGAGTCAGCCTATAGCCCCCAAACAATCTGGGTCCTCATTTGACCGACCTCTGAAAGATGGAAGGCTGAGTCAACCTTGAGCCGGTCAGCATCGAATTGCTGGCAGTCAATAGAATTAGCCTGCAATACTGCATTCTAACCACTGCATCACCACAGCTTTAGAAATTTGAAAAATGAGATCACAAAAGCCCTGTCTAGCACAATACCAATGAAGAAGAAAAATAACAGCTCCCAAAAGAAACCAGCATGGCTGCATAAAGAACTCCCTGACAAATTGAAAGAATTGAAAAAAGATAAGTATAAAAAGTGGAAAGAGAGGGACAGTAAATAGCCTGAGCCTGTAAAGATGAGGTGAGGAAAGCTAAAACTTACAATGAAGAAAGGCTTGCCACAAAAGAAAAAAATAACAAAAAAAAGCTTCTTCCAACATGTTAAAAACAAGAAAAAAGTTAAGGAAAAAATTGGTCCATTGCGGGGAGAAAGTGGCAAGAAGGTGACAAGGGAGAAAGCAGAACTATTTAACTCATGTTTTGCATCTGTCTTTACACAAAGTGATAAAACAGTCCAACCTATCAAAAACAGCGCCACAAAAATCAGATTAGGAACACAAATTGAAATAGGGAAGAAAATGGTAAGTGAGCACCTATCTACCCTAGACGACTTCAATTCACCAGGACCGGATGGATTACACTCCAGGGTTCTGAAGGAACTGGCAGACGAGATCTCAGAACCACTGAACTATATCTTTCAGAGATCCTGGAGCACCGGGGAACTACCAGAGGACTGGAAAAGAGCTGATGTGGTTCCCATCTTCAAAAAAGGAAAAAAAATAGATCCAGGAAACTACAGATCTATCAGCCTGACCTCAATACCAGGAAAGATTCTGGAAAAGATAATCAAGCAACGAATTAGCGAACACCTAGAAGTAAACAAAGTAATAGCCAAAAGCCAACATGGGTTTGTCAAAAACAGATCATGCCAGACTAATCTTATTGCATTCTTTGACAAAGTGACAAAATTAGTGGACCAGAGGAATGCCGTCGATATAGTTTACTTGGACTTCAGTAAGGCATTTGATAAGGTAGACCATAGCCTACTACTAGATAAAGTAGAAGAATGTGGGTTAGACAGCATCACCACCAGATGGATTCATAACCGGCTGGCCAACCACACTCAACGTGTAGTCCTCAATGGAACTGCATCTACATGGAGGGAAGTATGCACTGGCGTACCCCAAGGCTCTGTTTTAGGCCCAGTACTCTTCAACATCTTCATCAATTATTTGGATGAGGGAATAAATGGGGAACTCATCAAACTATTTTCCAAGGCACCTGAGGGTAGAACAAGAAGCAATGGGTGGAAACTAATCAAGGAGAGAAGCAACTTAGAACTGAGGAGAAACTTTCTGACAGTTAGAACAATAAACCAGTGGAACAGAAGTTGCCTCCAGAAGTTGTGAATGCCCCAACACTGGAAGTCTTTAAGAAGATGTTGGATAGCTATTTGTCTGAAACCATATAGGGTTTCCTGCCTAGGCAGGGGGTTGGACTAGACGACATCCAAGGTCCCTTCCAACTCCGCTATTGTATTGTATTGTATTAAATAGACAATT
This sequence comes from Natrix helvetica, assembly GCF_964273705.1. Lineage (NCBI taxonomy): Eukaryota > Metazoa > Chordata > Lepidosauria > Squamata > Natricidae > Natrix > Natrix helvetica. The sequence continues at coordinate 342,522,405 of NC_138548.1, forward strand.
CTAATTAAAATTAGTTTTCCCTGAATGCAGTGAAAAGTTCTGGACATAATGCTTAGTTTTAAAAAGACAGCCAGATCATTGTTGACTTATCAATCTACCTCCTGAGAGGTGACTGGACTTGATTTTATAACCATTTTTACTACAGCCGTAAAAGCAAATCACTGCTGTCATTAAGCAAACTACATGATTGTTAAGTGAATCTAGCCTCCCACATGGGTGCTTTTTCCTGGAAGCCAGCAAAAACCACTGCAAATCGGAGTCACATGACCACACATTGCTGCAACCAGTTTTAAATGCGAGCCAGTTGCCAAGTATTTGAAATGCAATCATGTCACTGAGAGGGTTTATGTGTGTCCAGGAGCTGATATGGAAGAAAGAGTTCAAGGGGTAACATGTTGTCTCTGTAAGGCTTAATACATCTCTTAAAATTTCTCAACTCCTAATTCTCAATTAAAACAAAACAAACAACCTACTAGAACAAACAGAGGTGTTTGTGGACTGTAGATGACAGTAAGAGCTGTGATGGTGCAGTGGTTAGAATGCAGTATGGCAGGCTAACTCACTGCTCACTGTCACAGTTTGATCCTGACTGGCTAAAGGTTGTCTCAGCCTTCCATCCTTCCAAGGTTGGTAAAATGAGGATCCAGATTGTTGGGGAAAATAAGCTGACTCTGTAAACTGCTTAGAGAGGGCTGTAAAAGCACTGTGAAGCAGTATATAAGTCTAAGTCAGTGTTTCTCAAACTTGGCGACTTTAAGTCCTGTGGACTTCAACTCCCAGAATTCCCCAGCCAGCTATGCTGGCTGGGGGATTCTGGGAGTTGAAGTCCACAGGACTTAAAGTCGCCAAGTTTGAGAAACACTGGTCTAAGTGCTATTGCTATGTTAAATGCTGCTGTAGGGAAGGCTGAGTAATTATGTTCTCTGCTTTAAGAACAGGGACAAGAGTTTTGCACAATAGCAATAGCATTTCAACTCATATACCGTTTCACAGTACTTTTACAGCCCTCTCTAAGCAGTTTACAGAGTCAGCATAATTGCCCCCAACACTCTGGATCCTCATTTTACCCACCTTGGAAGGATGGAACAATGCTATTGCGTTGCATATTACATGGACAACAACCTCCCACTCAGCCTGCCCGATCTAAAGCATGACTCAGTGTTTCTCAAACTTTAAGACGCGTGGACTTCAAGTCCAAGAATTCCTCCTTCAGCCATTGAGGAATTCTGAGAATTGAAATCCACATATCTTCAAGTTGCCAAAAGTTGGGAAACGCTGCCTTAGATAATCAGAAGGGAAGCTTGCACTTACAAGCACCAGGATGTTTTCCGGAGCTTACATTTCACCTATATTTTGGAAGCCACGTGAGAAAAGAGAAACGCCCGCCCAGCTCCTCTAAGCAAGTCACGCAAACACTCACTGCTTCATATCCCAGGGAAGGCAAGAAATAGAAATGAGGTTCAGTCCTGTTTAGCTTTTCAAGATCAACCAAAATCAAATGCTGCCACCTACCTGGCTAAAATCTCCTTTAATTATTAGTTACTTTGTAGAACCATCCATGAATTTCTCTTGGCAACAATATTGGGTCTGACTCCACTTACATGTTTCAACCACGATTAGCTTGAAGCTGTCACCAAAGGATCTTTATACAGGTAGTCCTTGACTTACAACCGCAATAGAGCCTGCACTTCACAGTTGTAAGTCATGATGGTCGTAAAACCAATTGGTCAGGTGACTGACTCCTTTTCACCCAATTTTACAAAGTTTTTTTGCTGGGCTCATTAAGCAAATGCGGCTGTTGTAAAACAGGCATCGGGGTTGTTAAGTAAACGCTACAGTCATTACGTGAATTAATGGTTTGCTATGGACATGGTTTAGCTGACAACCCGAGCACTCAGTTTAGTCACAAGATTATTTTTTGGGAGGGGAGGGGCACAACTAGCGTAACTTTAAATTTGGGTCATAACTAGCCCCAATGCTAAGTGACCAGTTATATATCAAGAACAACTTGTAAACTAAGTGCCTTGATAAATTAAGTTTTAGGATTGCATGTTCTCTGCCCAGTACCACTTTCTACTCTTAAGACTATATTTTGTATTATGGGAAAGAAACCATGGAAAGCTGTGTACCCTGTGCGCCAGGCATGAAATGCTCTAATTTTTGCTACCGGTTTGGAAATGGGAGTGCGCGCGCAGCCCTTCTGCATATGCGCAGAGCATCCGTGTGTCAGGGATGGGAGGAACTGCCAGCATGGCAGTGGGAGATTGGACCATGTGATGGAGTGGTGGGTGTGGGGGCAAGATCTTGAACTTTCAACTGAGTGGGGAAAACCAGGAAGCTTTCAGATTCAGGTTTTCCCAGATGTACCAACATGGCTCTCTTAATAAATTGGAACTTTGAGCAATACTTTGCTTTGGACTCTGATTTACTTTTGGATGCTATTTGGAACCCTGACACCGTGATGACGCCTGGGCAGGTGGGCAGAGCCTTCTGCCACCGCCACTACCAGTTCGCCCGAATCAGCAGAATATCATCTCTGATGTGCCCCAGCTCACATACCTCAACAAATCTAACCTTTCCTAAGCTGCCTTCAGAAACACCAAACCGAAAGGAAAGCACAATTATTCAAAATAATCAATAAAGAGAAATCTCTCTCTCCCCAGAATAAATTTAGCAAATCCAATTATCCAAATGTGATTGGTAGCTGGTTGAAAATGCTCTCTGTATATAAAAGGTCAGCCTATTGTTAGCATTTTTGCTGATTAATTGAACGCTTCATTTCTTTCAACAAAGGCTCTGGCGGGGTATAGGATTTGGCTAAGCTCCCTTCTTAATTAGAAGAAACGCTTCCATAACCAGTCAGTGAAACTATGACAGCTTTTTAATTGGAAATCCTATTTTCCATTTTAACACAGAGGTAGGCAACAGTGGCAAGTTTACGATCTGTGGACTTCAACTCCCAGAGTTCCTGAGCCAGCATGGTTGGCTCAGGAATTTTGGGAGTTGAAGTCCACAGATTGTAAAGTCAACATAGTTGCATATTCTTATGTTTCAGCATAAGTCAATTTGAAGCAGTTCCAAAATGAGGGGGAATAAAAGTCCAATAAAAGTTATCATGATAACTTTTGGCTCAGTGGCTAAGAAGGTGGCTCAGTGGCTAAGATGCTGAGCTTGTTGATCAGAAAGGTGGGCAGCTCGATGGTTTGAATCCCTAGCGCTGTGTAACGGAGTGAGCTCCTGTTACTTATCCCAGCTTCTGCCAACCTAGCAGTTCTAAAGCATGTACAAATTCAAGTAGAAAAATAGAGACCACCTTTGGTGGGAAGTTAACAGCGTTCCATGCGCCTTTGGCGTTTAGTCATGCCGGCCACATGACCATGGAGACGTCTTCGGACAGCGCTGGCTCTTTGGCTTTGAAACAGAGATGAGCACCGCCCCCTAGAATTGGAAACGACTAGCACATATGTGCAAGGGAAACCTTTACCTTTACCTTAAAAATCCAAAATTAACTCAAATTCGAAAAGGGAAAGCAGACTGATTCAAATGCCTCCCACACCCAGGGCTCTTCTTACCTGCAATAATTTGTGCTCCAAAGTTGCCAGTTCCAGATACTGAGCGTCATCACGTGAAACTCTGTCTAAGCGATCCCGAATTTCTTTCAATTTCAGCTGCTGAGTCTCCCACGTGTCACGGGTTTCTCGTACAATTCCTCGAGCAAACATAAACTGTTTTTCAGCCTGGAAGACATTAGCAAAAGGGAAAGTTGACTGTATACTTATCCGATAGCCTAACTAACACACAACTGAACTGCAAAGATTCAGATTGCCACCAGATGGCAACAAAGACTGTTTTGAATCTTTCTACCCATCTAGTGATCCTGTTGAGTTTGCAGCCTGGTGCAGGCCTGTAGCCATCTTTTCCTTTGGATCTTTGGCCTGCCACACTTTTTATTACTCTATTATGCCTTTTCTATTGTGGGAAAATGGGAGGGGGGATTGTACGGAGTTAGATGCTATGTAGCCATAACAACATTCTTTCTAGAAAGCCAAGGTCATCCTTCGTCTCTGCCCCTTTGCACCTGACCGGAACTGGATGAGTGGAACTGCCACCATGACAGTGGAAGATGGACCATGTGATGGACTGGTGGGTGTGGGGGCAGGATCTTGAACTTTCAACTGGATGGGGAAAACCAGGAAGCTTTCAGATCCGGGTTTCCCCAGATGTGCCAACATGGCTCTCTTAATAAATTGGAACTTTGAGGAATCTTTTGCCTCGGACTCTGATTTACTTTTCGATGCTATTTGGATTCGAGACACCCACATCCACATCCGTGGCCTAATCCACCAGAATGGGGTGGATACTAGCTTTCTTCAGCTAGCATATTTTGGCCATGCTTGTGTGAATTCTGGCAACGACAATGCCATTGATTGAAACTACAAGGCACCAGATTGAGATAAACAAGCTTATGCTAATAATAGCAGACATGCTGCATAAAGGATGGGACACAGATTATCAGAGAAATGTTATAATTCTAATACAGATAGTCCTTGACCTTTTCTTTAGTGACGGTTTGAAGTTACAACGGCACTGAAAAAAGGGACTTATGACCATTTTTCACATTTGTGACCGTTACCACTTTCCCCACTTGGCAGGTGGCTCATATTTATGACCGTTGCAGTGTCCCGGGGTCACGTGATCCCCTCTTGCAACCTTCTGACAAGCAAAGTCAATGGGGAAGCCAGGTTCATAACCATGCTACTAACTTAAACAACTGCAGTGATTCACTTAACAACTGTGACAAGAGAAGCCATCCAATGGGACAAAACTGACTTAACTGTCTTGCTTAACAACAGATATGTTGGGCTCAACTGCAGTCACACGTCATTCATTATGTCATTCACTATGCAAGGGGAAGGTTGGTTGTTACCATTCTAACAGCCTTTCATTCTACTGTGAGGATTGTTCCTTTGGATCAACTGTTTTATCTCTGCTGTGGCCCGCCAGCGGCCAGCAGAGCTGGCAGCAGATTCGGACAGTGAGGAAGTTGGGGAGGAACATGGGCCAGTCCTGGAGTCTGGGGAAGGCTCTGATGAGGGCTGTGTGTCGGAGGCAGAGAGGGGGCCAGGGCCGTATGCCAGTTCTCAGTGGCCTTCAGAGTCAGACATCAATGAGGCAGACAAACAGCTGGAGCCTGTTCCTAGTGTGCACCTGTGCAGAGTTATCAGACGAAGGGAACAGCTAAGGAACATGGGTTGACTTGGGAGCAAAGCCATAGGTAGACAGTGAATGGGCCCTCCCAGAGGAAATAAAATAGGAGTGAAAGGGGAGGGGAGTTTGCAGGAGACAATTAGTTCATTCCTGCATTCTTGCCAAATATTGCGGCGTCTGAAAGATATCGGGGTGGCCACTCTCCAAGCCTGATGAAGGTCGGTAATTGTGAACTATCTTGAAAGGTTGTGGGAGAGGAAAGACTTTGCTGGAGAGGAAATCACTGTGAATTAAATAAAAGGAATTTATCAGGACGAGGACTTGGCTTTGTGCTGCTGGGGAAGCCTAGATCAGAACAATCTCATCCTTTCAATTGTGACTTACAATTATTTGTTTAGTGACAGTCAGACGTTACAGTGGCACTGAAGACAGTGACTTATAACCGGCTTTCAATCTTATAACCACTGCAGCATCTGGGTGGTAACATGATCAAAATTCAGGCACTTGGGGACTTCCGGTTGTTCCTGGTGCCGATGGCAGGCTTTTTTTTGAGCCTGTCAGATCAAGAGACAGTTAGAGGTGTTTTTTTACGATCTTTAACACCTCGGACACTCGTAAATTCTTGGAATTTATGAGGGAGAGATTCAGCTGCTGGGTTGAGCCCTCGTGTACCCTCCGGAGTCCGGAGTCCGACGAGGTTTGCCCCCCTTCGCAGTTGTTGTATTCTCCTGCCTTTTTGATAACCTCTGCTAATTAGCAGAACCAGTCGCCGGGAACAGCCTTAACATTTTAACATCTTAACATCCCAAGAAGAAAGCAAGACTTTTGCAAGTATTTTAAGTTTTAATTGGGGGAAGAAAAAAAAATCTCTTTAAAAAGAACGCTACTGCTGAGTTCGAGAGGCGTGGGCTTAGAACAAAGGATTCAAAATGGCGTTGATTTATAGCTGAAAACCTACAGAAAACGAAAGCTAATTACCTGCTGATAGCCGGGGCAGTAAAGGCGGAACGGCTGAAACAACCCTAACTATTAACAATCTTTAAGCCAGTTTACATAACCTGAACTACTTAAATGTCAAAGTTTTAATTTCGAGCAACTTAGAAAGAAACATTTGCAAGTATTAATTTACAGCTGAATACCTAAGGAAAACGAAAGTTAATTGAATGGTGACAGCTAGAGGCGGCTGTAAGAATTATTAATTATGGCAACGGAACAAAAAGCCTCATCGGGTGCTACAATAAATTATCAGGATTTCAAGGACTTTATAAGGGAAGAAAATGCTTTTTTACGCAAAGAAATTAAGGAGGTTAAAGAAATGGTTCAGGATACCATTAAAAAACATGATCAACTTGATAAAAAATTACACACTTTAGCCACAGGTCTGTCAGAAGTTGTTCTTAAGGTGGACAGCAAAGTTGATCATCTGGCTTTGGATTTGGAAACTAAAACGAAGGAAACAGATTTGAAATTTGTTGAAATGGAGGGGAATATGCAGAGGATGGATAAGGAGATTATCATGATGCAATTCAGATCTATGGAGTACGCTGTTAGACTGAGGGGTATCAGAGAAAACCCTAGAGAGGACTTAAGAAAAGTTTGTGCTGATGCTCTGGCCACGTTATTGAAGATCCAGGATTCTTCTGAGATTTTTGCAAGGATTGACAAAATTTACAGAGTTAATTCACGTATTGCATCACAAAGGC